>NC_143027.1:16315000-16615000 GCF_057628025.1 Oncorhynchus mykiss | reverse complement strand
CACGTCATTTAAACAAAATAAATTCAATGTGATGACGTTGAATCAACTTGGAAAACTGATTGGATTTGATAAAAGTCATCAACGTAAGGGAATTTCGCATTTTTAACCTAAATCCAATGACATTATGATTTTGTTGTTGTTGATTTCACGTTAGTTGACAACTTAACCAGATTTAAATCAAAACTAAACATTGAATTGACATCTGTGCCTAGTGGATTTGCATTAATGGGGACATGTTTAATTGTATATATCAACTATCCCTTTGTTAGGGATTTAAGTTACCTATCAGGATTTTGCCTATTGGATAGGATTGAAATGAATAGAATGGACAAATAATTGACTAGAATGGGGACTCGTGTTCTTTTCATTATATTTCTATGCATTTAATCTTATCCTATAGGCGTTAATCCAGATAGACAACTTTTGAATTGCTGGGCTCTGGGGATACTTTGCTGCCAATGCCTTTGTCATGTGATTGTGAATCACTAAGTGTGATCACACTGGCTCTAACAACCTCACTGGCTCTTATTGACTTGCGAGCGCAACACTCCAAACTCAAAATATATAGAGTGCTACTTCCTGCTTGACCTCTTGATGAGAGGAAAGCAGCTTTATTAAAATGTTTAAATATCTGTTATAACCAAGTACACTTGTGTTGTTATTATTCACAGAATATCTGCATCATTCATGAGGATGGATCATTCTAACCCACACTGATTTATTTGAAATCTGTAAGGACATGTTGTGACTTAGACGTTGTCTGAAATGGCACCCCATTTCCTTTTGTAGTGCTCAACTTCAAAAGTTGTGCACTACGTAGGGAATAAAGTGCCATTGCAGATGCACCCATTACCACCCCACAGTAAGCAAAACTTGTTAAAAAATACGTATTTTCAAAGTCAAAACTGGTTTGAAATATGTCTTTTCAACATCAAAACTGGTTAAAAAGACATCTTTCCAACCAGTTTTGCTCATTGTCCCAGGTTTGTCCTCTCCTCTGTAAACTGCTTACCTGCTTCATTTGTGTGCTCATTAGACACCGGAGCACAGTCAGCCATTTGGTATCCGTTTTTCATTGTCCAGTCACCTTTTCTTAGGGTGACTACAAAGGATGTGGCGAGCTGAGAGAAGTGCACATGAAGAGCAATGGAAGTTTGGTAATCCAACCACATCAGCAGTCAGGACCAGTGGAGCCAAGTAACCTTTTCCTCAACCTCAATCTTCTCTGCTGTACTCAACTGGCAGTTGTACTGATTTAAATAACCTCTATAGTTCTCTGATGCTGTGTTGTTGTGAATTCTTATAAGCATGATCATGGTCAAGGTCAAGGTGTCAGTATTGACTAACAGTTGTGAGGATGTTTTATAGAAAGCCAGGGCACCTGTCAGTGTTTTTAGCTCACAACCAAAATTGTACTATGAAGTGAGTGTACCTATTACTGTCAATGCACAATCATCAAAATATATACTCATTGTGCTATATAATTTGAAGTATTCACAACAGCTAACATATACACTGAGTGTACAAAACAGGAACTCCTTCCTAGAATTTAGTTGCACCCCCTTTTGCCCTCAGAACAGCTTCAATTTGCCGAGGTATCAAGGTGTCAAAAGCATTCCACAGTGATGCTGACCCATGTTGACTCCAATGCTTACTACAGTTGTGTCAAGTTGGCTGGATGTCCTTTTGAGTAGTAGACCACAGGAAACTGTTGAGAGTGAAAAACCCAGCAGTGTTGCAGTTCTTGACACACTCACCTACTACTACCATACCCCGTTCAAAGGCACTCAAATATTTTGTCTTGCCCATGTAACAGTTTAGACCGTCCCCTCGCCCATACCCGGGCGCGAACCAGGGACCCTCTGCACACATCAACAACAGTCACCCACGAAGCATCGTTAGCCATCGCTCCACAAAAGCCACGGCCCTTGCAGAGCAAGGGGAACTACTACTTCAAGGTCTCAAAGCAAGTGATGTCACCGATTGAAACGCTATTTAGCGCGCACCACCGCTAACTAAGCTAGCTGTTTCACACCCATTCACCCCGTACACAAGCCATGTTTCAAATGTCTCAAGGCTTAAACATCCTTCTTTAACCTGTCTCCTCCCCTTCATTTAAACTGATTGAAGTGGATTTAACAAGTTACATCAGTAAGGGATGATAGCTTTCACCTGGATTCAACTGGTTAGATTATGTCATGGAAATATAATGATAGGAATGATGGGCTATTAAATCATAGATTCCCTATGATTCAAATCCATTCAGAGGCACTCCATGGCCATGTGGATACCACCATCTAGTGGTTACAGAGAGTTCTAGCCTTGGAGCAGGATAAATAAAAAGGAAGCACTAGATTAGAATATCACAATGTTTCTGAGTAACATTTCACTTCACTTTTATTCCTTGACAGAATTTCAATGTCAGTTACATCTATGGGTGCAGCTACAACACCTCCACGCTTCCCATCAATAGTTCCTAAAAAGTTATTTCATAATTATGTTTCTAAGGCTGAGCCTGCATACTTACTATTCACTTCTGTACAGTGGAATGGTAGGGTCAAGTGTCTTTTACAATCTCCGATGGCTTCTAACCTCTTCTCAGAGGAGTTACACATTTACAAATGTACAGTACAGTATATTTAGACATTTAGATTTCCAAAGAGTCTCTTTCCACCTCTGTCAGCAATGACCATCACCATCTCATTGATGGTGAAGTATGAAAATCATAAGACTGAACAACATAGGATGGAAATGGTTTAACAATAAATAATCACTCATTCGAAGTCACTCCAGGTTCCCATAGAATCTGCCTCTGCTTTCTGTGCAACAGCTGTGGTTTGATTAACCATGCTCACGTGATCAGCTTCACTTAAGCGGGCTAACAGTCTTGTGGGACACAGAAGAGGGTTCAATGTAACTTCTGCACGTTATGTTGTGACTGTTGTGTTCAGTGTCTGTGTGAATGGACTTCTTACATATTTTGTTGTTTAGAGCTGAGGTAACCTAAGATGGAGTTTCCTGTCCAGAGGCTGGCTCCCACCAGGCCAAACCAGATCTGGGCAGGGGCCCAGGCAGAGGTGGTCAGCTGAGAGTGGACCAGGAACACCAGCAGCACCAAGCTGCCCTGAAAAACCAAGAGAAAACACTGCAGTCACCTTTCACATAAATTATTCAGTGACATCAATGGCAGACTTGCATGATAATTCCAGTTAAGCATGCAGGTCTCAAGTCAGAATAGGGAGGAGCATGGCATGTAGGCCTTCATTGTGTGAAACTGCCACCTAGTCACAGCCTTGCCTGACATTAACTTTTTGTGTGGGTGGGGAGGGGTGTGTATGATGGGGTATTATTCTCAATGGATTCTATGTATTTATATGGAAGCATCAGAACTCTTTATTGTAAAAAAAAAAAAAAAAGACAAAAAAATGAGAGATTGCTGAAATATCACATACCACTGCTCGGCTTATGAACACGGATGGCTTTTCTTTGTTGGGTTGGAAATTCTGTGTTGTAAAAGAGACAAAACTGTCACCCACCATCATGGCGCCAAAGGCTCTACTGAGGTGAAGATGGAAGATGTCCTCAGAACCTGTAATGGGCTGAAAGAGTGAAGCAAACATTTATTCCAGAAACATTCTTCACCTCTTGTAACAGCACATTCTCAAACTGGAACCTGGAAGCTACTGACTTTTCTAGGTCATCCCGCATCTCCACAATGTGAAATCTTGCCCCATAGTATTTCTATGGTACTAAGAGCCTACCTGGAATCCTAGGAGCCAATCGGGGAAGGCCAGCAAGAGGAGGCCAAAGACAAAGGTGGCAAAAAAGTCCATCTGAAGGAAGAACTTCTGAGAGTCACTGAAGATCATGCGCAAGTCCACTCTGCTCTGCAGCTGGCTGTGGTCCAAAAAGAAGAGGACAACACTGCTCACTATGAAGAAAGAACACACGGCCATGTCCACTGTAGGCCGCTAGAAGGAGAAAAAAATGACTGTCAGTGAAAACAATCGCAATCCAACATCTAATCATTAAATCATTAAAACGTTAGAGAGAAAAAATATTTATGCACTTAAAGCCTGACAGACACATACAACCTAACCCAGGGTTTCTTATTAAACTATGGGTAGGAAGCCAAAGTGGGTCCTGGGCATGGTGGGTTGCGAGTTACGAGAATACATCTATAATACACACAATTTCTTCTTAAATTGGGTCGTTGGAGGACGATTTTGGTCATGGTATGGTCAATTTCTCATTTTGGACTCGTGCTCAAAACGTTTAAGAACCCCTGGCTTATTCTATTCATAGTTATATGGCACTGCTGAGAATAATAATCTATTACCAACTTGAAATAACATTTGCAGTAGCAAGTAGCCTATGATAAAAGCATTTCTAACCTTTCAATACTGTATCAACCAAATAATAGTGGGTGACTTACTTCGTTAGTATATAGTCTCTGATAATTAATTCCGTAGCAGCTATCCAGTAGAAGTGCCAGAAATGCCTGTAAATAGACAATTACTCAATAAATCAATCAATCTACTGAAGACAATCCCCCTGTTTTTTGTCGATCAATCGCTTTTGAGGATTTCAGTGTAGGCTACTTGCATATTTATACAAGTCATGACTTTATTGTAACCCAATGAACGAACCAGAAGATGACCTCTTCGAACGAAATAATACCTGCTAAACTTGCTGCAATTAGTTTTTTCTTAGCAGAGTGATAACATAAAAGGTTGTATCAATCAATCCGTCTTTCGGATGGGACGTTAAACGGGAGACCTGACTCTCTGTGGTCACTAAAGACCTCATGGCACTTATCGTAATTGTAGGGGTGTTAACCCCGGTGTCCTGGCAAATTTACAGTCTGTCCCTCATACCATCATGGCCACCTAATTTGTATTTATGATGGATCCCCATTATCTGCTGCCAAGGCAGCAGCTAGTCTTCCTGTGGTCCAGCAAAATTAAGGCAGTTCTACAATTTTAAAATCATTCTAATAAATTCACAACAGATTTCGCAACATATTAAGTGTGTGCCCTCAGGCCCCTACTCTACTACCACATATCTACAACACAATATTGTGTTTTTGTATGCATGTGTCCGTGCCTATGTTTGTGGTGCTAATCATTCCTACTTCCAATAGCCTCATTCATCCCCTTCCTCTCCCCTGTAACTATTCCCCAGGTTGTTGCTGTAAATGAGAATGTGTTCTCAGTGAACTTACCTGGTCAAAAACAAACAATCAATGAATTAATGAATTCAGGAGAGATTTGGAGTACTCACAATCAGCCTGGATGTTGAATGTGCAGACAGTGAAACAGGATTGCTGTTGCATTTAATGAGTAGGAACTTTATGTTGCTTGCAAGCCATACACACACTAGTGACCTTGTTAGCTTAAACTTTTCACTGTCAACCGGTTGACTCTCCTCCTAAGAAATAGAAAATAAATGCACAGATTAAAGTCACAATCCTGAATTCAAGCAAACAAATGGCAGCCCCACAGTTTTTTATATATATATATTTTGAAGCTACTGTATACACTGTTTGTTTACAAGGTTTACAAAGACTCACATATGCCGCGTTCATATGCTAGTCGGGAACTAGGACTCTTGGACATCTTCGACTTACTGGTTGTTGTTATACGTGCCGCGTTCAAACATAATGTATTTGCAAGTAGAAAATGTAAGTTTCCTAGTTCCGATTAGCACATGAACGCAGCAATAGATCTAAATCAACCGTATGGGGTTACTGATGTTATAAGAGAAAAGCTTATTCAAGAATCAATAGACAAGAAACAGTGGGCTATAATTTGAAATGATCATGAACAAAAGGGAAAATAACACTTTCAAAATGCATATGTCAAAAGACAAAAACTAGGCCTATTGATTTCTTACTCATGCAGTAACATCTTACATTTTCATTTTATATTTATCCTAACCTCTACCTAATGTTATTTTATTTTAGCATTATAAATTCAGCTTGTATCAAAGTAATGTAAACATAGCCTACCTGTTGACTGAAAATGTTCTTCGAAATTATCCGATATGCTGTACACAGAACAAGACCTAAAGCAATTTCTGCCGAAATAATTTGACTATCCAATGCACTTTTTCTTTTTGGATACATCTTCACATGCGACGTGAGCGACTGACAATTTTCCCGGACTTTTGGAAACACTGTAGATAGCTACTACATATATATGTAATAGCCATTGAAGGCTATGTAACAACAGCCTTACACAAGACCCTTACGAAACTCACGGATGGGAGCTATGTCGATGGCAGGCGATGAGGGATTCGCTCTACAGGGGACAATCCTCCTGTTTCTGGTCGACCAATCGCTTTTGAGGACTCGAGTGTAGGCTACTTGCATAATTATATAAATTATGACTTTAGTGTAACCCAATGAATGAACAAGAAGATGAACTCTTTGAACGAAATAATGCCTGCTAAACTTGATGCAATTTTTTGTTATCTTAGTGTAACAGGGTTATATTGGTGATTCCACTTGCCACTTTATTGTTAAGCCAATGGGTTTTTGGTTTGAGTTTGTTTTGTCTTCACCTACTCAACATGGCATCTTATTGGCTGGTTTGCGTAGCTTGCTTACAAGGGGGGATGTTCCAGTTAGAATCGTCCCAGTGAACAAGCACCAAACCAGCGGTAAGTTGTTGGTTGCAAAGCACTGTACATCAAAAGTGATTTTTATACTCTCAAGTGATAATTTAAATGTACAATTTATATCAAATTGTTTGTAAATGTTATTCGATAAGATGCAGCGTTTTTTTGAGAATATTTGTTGTGCATTTTGTTGTAGAGAATTCCCGCCAGTATTAGCTAGCAACTTACTGTGTCTGGTGGGGGGGTTCATATATTTTGTACAGTGCGTGAGTGCAGAGTTGGATGGTGAGACGTGCATTGCATGACGTGCAATTTTGTGTCGTTCTTATCAGGTACATTGTTAAATATATTATATTGTATATTGTAATTGTATTATTTTGGTAACTGTCCCAGTGAACAAGCACCAAACCAGCGTGCGTGAGTGCAGAGTTGGATGGTGAGACGTGCATTGCATGACGTGCAATTTTGTGTCGTTCTTATCAGAATAAAGCTACATGACTGGTGCTACATGTTGGAGTTCCGTGTCGATGACTGATTGTACACAACGCAAGACGAGTACTGTTACATTAGCAGAGTGATAAGATAATATTTGGTATATATTTCAAACATGTTAGTTATTGATCAATAATTCCAGAACAATTAGGGTAACCCCCCAACCAAAACAAATCTGGTCTATTTCACTTTAATGACCAGCAATTCTTTTTACACCAGTAACACCACTAAAGTAAAATGCAGTGTCACAATTCAAACTTATCATATAATCTTCTTAGCCACTTGGTTAATCATTAGAATGGGGTGTGTACAATACATGCATATTGCACAGGTATACTAGGGCTAGGCCTATAATTTAGAATGTTTACCTCTGACCTGTATAACATTACAGTGTTTACACAGGGTAAAATACTGGACAATCCTCTTAAATCCACGGCACACTGATTATCGCATGATTTGCCATTTGTGTTTTGTGACCTAACAGGATTACAATTGCCCATAGAATGAGCTAAAGTCATTAATTTAGGAACTCTGTGAGGGGAAAGAGGAAACGTGGCCTACTAACATAAGCAGAATGTGTGTATAGAGTTGGCTTCTGAGTTCTTTCCGAGTTGGCTTCTGAGTGGAATCATTTCTGGTTTTGTTACGACACATTTTATATTTGTGACAAAGTTCTGGGAGTGGGAGGTCTGGAGTAAAGACTGTAAAATATCCATGGACCAAAGTGTTGAAACAAGCAAATATGGAAATAGTGGTCATCTGTGCATACAGTACCTCTTCCCAATCTATTGCCTTTATTGAATATATATTTTTTATATTGATACTGCACTGTTTGAGAGGATAGCTCACAAGTAATTATGTTATTGTACCGTATACACCCTGCTGTATCCCGTGCATATGACAACTAAAAATGTGATTTGATATATATGTTCAACGCAACAGCAGGGTGCGCTGTTCTTAGATCTTATTGGCTCTGTTGCTAGACCTTGAATCCACCCATAGAGATGGACAGCACTTGCAACAAAGCCTTTTTCAGAAAGGTTCTAAATAGAAAAAAAGGTTCTATATAGAACCCAAAAGGTTTCTATCGTGTACTTCATATCTGACACCTAAAGGTTCTATATAGACTATTTCTTGAAACAAGTTTTATTTTGAGTTTTATATAGAACCTTTAGGGGTGTCATATATGAAGCACATTATTGCTTTATGGAGGAAAGGGTTAATTGGGCTTTGTATAGAACCTTTAGAGGTGCCATATATGAAGCAATTGATAGAGTCCTTTTAAAAGCTTTTTCTGTAAGAGTGTAGGTAGGAGGTGTGCCCTCTTTCCAGCTCTATGACCGCTAGTAGTTCAGGTCTCAGGTGATAGAAATGAGCAAACGAGCCCAGATTATAAATGGGAGAGGACGACAGTCTGCCCTAAGTTGACAAAAAACTCCAATGAACACACAATACATAATATAAGTAAGGTACTTAACCAGATATTATTTGATATTGAGATAAAAGCGCCTGCATTGGAATTTTTCCAAGGCAGTACCTGTGTACTTCTAACTATGCATTTGTGTCCCTTAAAGCCAGCTATAACATCTGATCTGAACCCTGTTACTGATGCTTTATTGCTTCATCAGCCAGTGGTCAAGTGATGAGGAGAATTTCCTGAATACATTTCAAAAGACAAGCGAGGAAGAATATTGCCAAGCAATGATCAACATCAACAAATCCTGTGTCATCAAGGGGAGACAAAGCAGGTACAGTTACAAGATCTTCTAGCTAAACAGCATGTAGGTTACTGTAGGTTACATCCCAATGTGACATCACCTTTAAATTGTCTTCACTGAAACAGATATACAGTGGGGTCCGGGAATTATTGGATCCCTTGATAAAGATGAGAAAAAAAGACTGTAATAAATACATACAATATAGCTCAGTATTTGTATGCTCCAATTTTATACTAATACAATTGCTCAGAGAAAGAGATTTTGTTTAACAAGTAATACAAAACGAAAATAGAATATAGGTTATTGGATCCCCTGTTTCCCCAGTTTTTTACAGTAAGGACTAGGATATTTATGCATATTTTTGCAAAGGCCAAATCCACCGCAGGTTTGGATGGACAAAGACCTCTATTTTCATGTCTTTTGACAATAGCACTGGTTCCAATCCAAGTGCCAATGCCGTTTTACACTCTCTAGGCGGTGTTATTGTGATTCCACTGGTCCTGGGGCCCTTGTTAAGTTAAGGTCAACGGCATCATGAAGTTTACCAACTACCAGGATATTCGATCATGTACTGGCCATGTATCATGGCGCCTGAGAAGATGGCAGACATTTTACGTGCTCCTAACCAACTATGTTTTTTTGTTTGTTTTTTGGCATTGTTTGTAACTTACTTCTTTACTTATTCTGTACATAATGTTGCCTTTACTGTCTCTTATGACCAAAATAACTTCTGGACATCAAAATAGCGACTACTCACCACAAACTGGCAGAAGCTTTTTTTTCCTTTAACGAGTCCGACGAGCCAGACTATGTATATTTGTAAACAACAACTAGTGCACTAAGGAAGTCTCGAGGTTTTGCTCGCCTGAGGTAGAGTATCTTATGATAAGCTGTAGACCACACTTCCGAGTTAATTAAAGTTTACATGATTAGTTTAATCACATAATAATAATTACACATAGAGAGTTGATAGTCACAGACACGACAGTAGATAGTGTGGTCTACAGCTTATCATGAGATACTCTACCTCAGGTGAGCAAAACCTTGAGACTTCCTTAGTGCACTATCAGTCTATAATTTTAATGGTAGGTTTATTTGAACAGTGAGAGACAGAATAACAACAGATAAATCCAGAAAAACGCATGTCAAAAATGTTATAAATTGATTTGCATTTTAATGAGGGAAATAAGTATTTGACCCCCTCTCAATCAGAAAGATTTCTGGCTCCCATGAGTCTTTTATACAGGTAACAAACTGAGATTAGGAGCACACTCTTAAAGGGAGTGCTCCTAATCTCAGTTTGTTACCTGTATAAAAGACACCTGTCTACAGAAGCTATCAATCAATCAGGTTCCAAACTCTCCACCATGGCCAAGACCAAAGAGCTCTCTAAGGATGTCAGGGACAAGATTGTAGACCTACACAAGGCTGGAATGGGCTACAAGACCATCGCCAAGCAGCTTGGTGAGAAGGTGTCAACAGTTGGTGCGATTATTCGCAAATGGAAGAAACACAAAAGAACTGTCAATCTCCCTCGGCCTGGGGCTCCATGCAAGATCTCACCTCGTGGAGTTGCAATGATCATGAGAATGGAGAGGAATCAGCCCAGAACTACACAGGAGAATCTTGTCAAAGAAAACAATTGATAACACATTACGCCGTGAAGGACTGAAATCCTGCAGCGCCCGCAAGGTCCCCCTGCTCAAGAAAGCACATATACTGTACATGCCCGTCTGACGTTTGCCAATGAACATCTGAATTATTCAGAGGACAACTGGGTGAAAGTGTTGTGGTCAGATGAGACCAAAATGGAGCTCTTTGGCATCAACTCAACTCGCCGTGTTTGGAGGAGGAGGAATGCTGCCTATGACCCCAAGAATACCATCCCCACCGTCAAACATGGAGGTGGAAACATTATGCTTTGGGGGTGTTTTTCTGCTAAGGGGACAGGACAACTTCACCGCATCAAAGGGACGATGGACGGGGCCATGTACTGTCAAATCTTGGGTGAGAACCTCCTTCCCTCAGCCAGGGCATTGAAAATCGGTCGTGGATGGGTATTCCAGCATGACAATGACCCAAAACACACGGCCAAGGCAACAAAGGAGTGGCTCAAGAAGAAGCACATTAAGGTCCTGCAGTGGCCTAGCCAGTCTCCAGACCTTTATTAATCGCATAGAAAATCTGTGGAGGGAGCTGAAGGTTCGAGTTGCCTAACGTCAGCCTCAAAACCTTAATAACTTGGAGAAGATCTGCAAAGAGGAGTGGGACAAAATCCCTCCTGAGATGTGTGCAAACCTGGTGGCCAACTACAAGAAACGTCTGACCTCTGATTGCCAAAAAGGGTTTTGCCAACAAGTACTAAGTCATGTTTTGCAGAGGGGTCAAATACTTATTTCCCTCATTAAAATGCAAATCAATGTATAACATTTTTGACATGCGTTTTCTGGATTTTTTTGTTGTTATTCTATCTCTCACTGTTCAAATAAACCTACCATTACATTTTTTTGACTGATCATTTCTTTGTCAGTCAGCAAAAGTACAAAATCAGCAGGAGATCAAATACTTTTTTCCCTCACTGTAGCTCCCGCTTTATATTTTCTGGTCTTAGAAATTCAACCATTTGCAACCTTAGCTTACACCGTGGTTTGCATGGTCTAATGTAAATTGCGTCACGGGGGCTTTTATACTTGGGTAGCAAAGGGGCCGTCTCATCAAATTTGTGCCCAACTGGGCGTGGACCTCTGACTGTGCATAAGTTACCATAAAACAACCAATTCTCATTTAGAAGACTAAATCACATTGTTACCTTTTCAAAAGTATTCTTATTCCTTACATTCCTTACATTCAGAAGTAAACCTGACAGCTGGAATATGTACACTTTAAAAGATATAGTTATGTGTGTTTCCTGTCCTTCATGAGATCACCAAATGAAATACACTTGACATGACTGTCCCTTAAGTGTCCACAGACTATTCCCTTATTCTCAAAAATATAAATATTGTTTACTTCATCAATTTTGGGGATTAGACGTTTTGGGAAGAATAATGTCTTTGTTCTCCATAGGCTCTCTCCCTCCACACTCCATGGCAGCAAAGAGAGAGAGTTTCTATCAGGAATTTATGACCATTGAAAAACCTGATGTGGGAGAGAGAGTGAGAGGGGGGGAGCCACGATATATACCCCAAAAGAGCCACATTGTGACACTACCTAGAGAGTTTTCATCTTTATTTTTCGTAGCTGTCTACATACCACCACAGACTGATGCTGGCACTAAGACCGCACTCAATGAGCTGTATTCCGCCATGAGCAAACACGAAAATGCTCATCCAGAGGTGGCGCTCCTAGTGGACGGGGACTTTAATGCAGGGAAACTTAAATCTGTTTCACCAAATGTCTATCAGTGTGTTAATTGTGCAACCAGGGGGGAAAGAAAACTCAAGACCACCTTTACTCCACACACAGAGATGCGTATAAAGCTATCCCTTGCACTCCATTTGACAAATCTGACCATAACTCTATCCTCCCGATTCCTGTTTACAAGAATAAATTCAAGCAGGAAGCACCAGTGACAATGTCAATAAAAAAAGTAGTCAGATGAAGCAGATGCTAAGCTACAGGACTGTTTTGCTAGCACTGACTGGAATATGTTCCAGGATTCTTCCAATGGCATTGAGTACATATCAGTCACTGGCTTCATCAATAAGTACAATGACATCATTCCCACAGTGACCCTATTTTTAACTAGGCAAGTCAGCCCAGGAACAGTAGGTTAACTGCCTTGTTCATGGTCAGAACAACATATGTTTTACCTTGTCAGCTCAGCAATTCGATCTTGCAACCTTCCGGTTAGTAGTCCAACGCTATAAACACTAGGCTACCTGCTGCCCATGTGGACAGTTGATGTCGGAAGTTTACATACACCAGCTTCAATTGGCGGCAGATAGCCTAACAGTCTACTGCAAAATGTCTTGATAAACTTCAGAATTCATTTTTCCGTCGATGATAATAGCAAGCTGTCCAGGCCATGAGGCAGCAAAGCAGCCCCAAACTGATGCACCCTCCACCATACTTTACAGTTGGGATGAGGTTTTGATGTTAGTGTGCTGTGCCTTTATTTCTCCACACATAGTGTAGTGTGTTCCTTCCAAACAAATCAACTGAAGTTTCATCTGTTCACATAATATTTTGCCAGTAGCGCTGTGGAATATCCAGGTGCACTTTTGCAAACTTCTTACGTGCAGCAATGTTTTTCTTGGACAGCAGTGGCTTCTTCTGTGGTGTCCTCCCATGAATACCATTCTTGTTTAGTGTTTAATGTATCGTAGACTCGTCAACAGAGATGTTAGCATGTTCCAGAGATTTCTGTAAGTCTTTAGCTGACTCTCTAGGATTCTTCTTAACCTCATTGAGCATTCTGCGTTGTGCTCTTGCAGTCAACTTTGCAGGACGGCCACTCCTAAGGAGAGTACCAACAGTGCTGAACTTCCTCCATTTATAGACAATTTGTCTTACTGTGAACTAATGAACATCAAGGCTTTTATAGATACTTTTGTAACCCTTTCCAGCTTAATGCAAGTCAACAATTCTTAATCTTAGGTCTTCTGAGATCTTTTGTTCGAGACATGGTTCACATCAGGCAATGCTGCTTGTGAATAGCAAACTGACATTTTGTGAGTGTTTTTTATAGGGCAAGGCAGCTCTAAACAACATCTCCAATCTCTTCTCATTGATTGGACTCCAGGTCAACTGACTCCAGGTTAGCTGACTCCTGACTCCAGGTTAGCTGACTCCAGGTTAGCTGACTCCTGACTCCAGGTTAGCTGACTCCAGGTTAGCTGACTCCTGACTCCAGGTTAGCTGACTCCAGGTTAGCTGACTCCTGACTCCAGGTTAGCTCCTGACTCCTGGTTAGTTGACTCCTGACTCCAGGTTAGCTCCTGACTCCTGGTTAGCTGACTCCTGACTCCAGGTTAGCTGACTCCTGACTCCAGGTTAGTTGACTCCTGACTCCAATTAGCTTTTGGAAAAGTAATTAGCCTAGGGGATCACATACTTTTTCAACCCTACACTATGAATGTGTAAATGATGTATTCAATATAGACAAGAAAAATACAATAATGTGTTATTAGTTTAAGCACAGTGTTTGTCTATTGTTGTGACTTAGATGAAGATCAGATCAAATTTGATGACCAAATCCAGGTAAATCCAAAGGGTTCACATATTTTTCTTGCCACTGTAATTGTGTATGATCATCTTCACTTTTTTTTGTAAAAGGAAACGTCTCATTGCTGTTTGTAGAAGAAGGCAAAAGGGTAAGGTTGAGTTTGAATACCTAAAGGGAATTGAGCCGTCTAATTCTGAAACTGGTTTATGGTTAATTTGTCTGTGTGTTACTTAAAAGTCTAACCTCCATTCCCAATGTTCAAATCTATAACCTTTTGTTACAGGTACATGAAGTTGACAGGCAGACAATGGTATTTTTACATGTGTATGTATGTAAAGTCCTTTTACAATTAAATATATGTATGTGATTAATACAACTATATCATTAAGATCTAAGAACAGTGTCTTTGTCCTTTAAAAAACATTTAAATCCCGGAATTGAACACCTGAATAAAATCAATTCATACAAATGACTGCATCATGTTGATGAAGTCCACAATGCTCCAGTAAGCAACAGCAAAGAGGTGCTATGTGTCAATGATGGTGAAACTGCGTCCAGTCCGGAAATAGTTCTCAATCTCCTCCAGTGATCTGTTCCTGGTCTCAGGGACACACACGGCGGTGAAAATTATGTTCACCACACACACCACCGAGAAGAACAGGAACGGAACAAACAGTCCATAGGTCTCCTGTAGAAAACATGGACAACATCTCATTACAAGAGCTTTGTAACACAAAACCATTTTCTATTAGTCGTTGAATGTAGGATTGTAATTTGGGATGTTGTTTGGTGGTGAGTAATAATGTATAAGGGACAAGGATGAATATTTCACATTAACAACATACACGGATGCGATTAGATTAAGCTGTCCCAGGCTGAGCCGAGCTATGGCCCGTTACGTGACCGCTAATCTGCAGCTGCTCTATCATAATGTCAACAATGCAACAGTGCATCATTCAGATACATACATCTCTTTTCCATAAAATACATGCTCTATTTTAAAACTAGTTTTTCATTGGGGAGGCAGATAAAGCATTTTAATCAAAAGCAATCACTTTTGCATGTGAAAACACAGAATCACACTGAATCATACTTAACCAACTTCGCAGTTGGCCAGAACTGGCACCCTGCTCAAGCCCAGGAGGCAGTCCGGTTCCAAATTGAATGCAATAAATGCTAACCCAGATCCCCTCAAGTTCAGTTAAAGAGATGGGTAGGGGAATTACAGTTTTTGAATGTCATAGTAAGAGGATTTATGTTAATTGTAGTATGTTAAATATTTGTCATTAAAATGTACCCATACATTGGATTAGTAGTCAGAGTAATGGAGCAATGAACTCACCACCACATGAATAAAGACATGACTCAAGACAAAGGCAGTCAACCAGCTGACCCCCACACACAGGCCTGACGCGACCCCCCGTGCTCCCAGAGGCAAGATCTCAGACATCAGAAGCCAAGTGATTGGGCCCCATCCCAGAGCATAACCTTGATGAGAAAGGAGCAGCACGGGCAAAAAAGATTACAGCAGGCCTATGTGAAACCAGCCAAGTGTGTTGAGTGTGTTTGGGAAATTACGCATTAAATCTGTATTTCCTCAATCAAGACTCTCAAGAATCTTACCAAATATAAAGACCATGGTGCTTATTAATGGGATGAGGGTGATGGTGTTGAAGGCAGCTTCCCCCTGCTGTGCTATGAGGTCTGTGGGGAGCACAGTACCAGTCAGGTTACCGGAGGGGCAGGGTGTGGTGTGGGAGTACATGTTCATTGTAAGGGTAGCGAGAAACATCAGGAACCCTGCAGAGGAAGAACAAGTGAACAGAAATTAAGTGAAATAAAAAAAATATTTTTTTATTTAAAAAATTCACGATAACACAGTTACACTTATGGTACACTGATTAAATCTGTGGGTCACTTCTGAAAGGCCTATTTGCAGAGCTCAGTGATGATTTTATGGCTTTACTTGTTTGAAAATCATGACTCTGGTCCCTGTCAGAGTACGTAACATGTTATTGTCACTTGGCCTACGAACGCACCCACCTGAGGTATAGAGGAGGGCCTTCCTTCCGGCCTTGTCCATCAAACTGGCAGCAATCACCACAGACAGCAGTCGAATTGTTCCCACCAGCGCAGCATCATACTTAGGTTCCTAGATCAAAGTGGATGCATTTTTTTCAACTGGCAAAGGTAATATAAAATGTCCTGGGTTATAAATGACATGTTCTGTAACATCAAGGTACTGAGGTAAAGGAGCCATTTCCTGATCTAACAGATTGTGTCGTAAACTCACCCCACAGCTTGAACAGATTGTGTCATAAACTCACCCCACAGCTTGAACAGATTGTGTCATAAACTCACCCCACAGCTTGAACAGATTGTGTCATAAACTCACCCCACAGCTTGAACAGATTGTGTCGTAAACTCACCCCACAGCTTGAACAGATTGTGTCATAAACTCACCCCACAGCTTGAACAGATTGTGTCATAAACTCACCCCACAGCTTGAACAGATTGTGTCATAAACTCACCCCACAGTTTGAACAGATTGTGTCGTAAACTCACCCCACAGCTTGAACAGATTGTGTCATAAACTCACCCCACAGCTTGAACAGATTGTGTCATAAACTCACCCCACAGCTTGAACAGATTGTGTCGTAAACTCACCCCACAGCTTGAACAGATTGTGTCATAAACTCACCCCACAGCTTGAACAGATTGTGTCATAAACTCACCCCACAGCTTGAACAGATTGTGTCGTAAACTCACCCCACAGCTTGAACAGATTGTGTCGTAAACTCACCCCACAGCTTGAACAGATTGTGTCATAAACTCACCCCACAGCTTGAACAGATTGTGTCGTAAACTCACCCCACAGCTTGAACAGATTGTGTCATAAACTCACCCCACAGCTTGAACAGATTGTGTCGTAAACTCACCCCACAGCTTGAACAGATTGTGTCATAAACTCACCCCACAGCTTGAACAGATTGTGTCATAAACTCACCCCACAGCTTGAACAGATTGTGTCATAAACTCACCCCACAGCTTGAACAGATTGTGTCATAAACTCACCCCACAGCTTGAACAGATTGTGTCATAAACTCACCCCACAGCTTGAACAGATTGTGTCATAAACTCACCCCACAGCTTGAACAGATTGTGTCATAAACTCACCCCACAGCTTGAACAGATTGTGTCATAAACTCACCCCACAGCTTGAACAGATTGTGTCATAAACTCACCCCACAGCTTGAACAGATTGTGTCGTAAACTCACCCCACAGCTTGAACAGATTGTGTCGTAAACTCACCCCACAGCTTGAACAGATTGTGTCGTAAACTCACCCCACAGCTTGAACAGATTGTGTCGTAAACTCACCCCACAGCTTGAACAGATTGTGTCATAAACTCACCCCACAGCTTGAACAGATTGTGTCGTAAACTCACCCCACAGCTTGAACAGATTGTGTCATAAACTCACCCCACAGCTTGAACAGATTGTGTCGTAAACTCACCCCACAGCTTGAACAGATTGTGTCATAAACTCACCCCACAGCTTGAACAGATTGTGTCGTAAACTCACCCCACAGCTTGAACAGATTGTGTCGTAAACTCACCCCACAGCTTGAACAGATTGTGTCGTAAACTCACCCCACAGCTTGAACAGATTGTGTCGTAAACTCACCCCACAGCTTGAACAGATTGTGTCGTAAACTCACCCTACAGCTTGAACAGATTGTGTCATAAACTCACCCCACAGCTTGAACAGATTGTGTCATAAACTCACCCCACAGCTTGAACAGATTGTGTCATAAACTCACCCCACAGCTTGAACAGATTGTGTCATAAACTCACCCCACAGCTTGAACAGATTGTGTCATAAACTCACCCCACAGCTTGAACAGATTGTGTCATAAACTCACCCCACAGCTTGAACAGATTGTGTCGTAAACTCACCCCACAGCTTGAACAGATTGTGTCATAAACTCACCCCACAGCTTGAACAGATTGTGTCGTAAACTCACCCCACAGCTTGAACAGATTGTGTCGTAAACTCACCCCACAGCTTGAACAGATTGTGTCGTAAACTCACCCCACAGCTTGAAATGTCTCCACTGGCGCAGCCGAATTGCTAGCTTTTCTGTGGCGCAG
This sequence comes from Oncorhynchus mykiss, assembly GCF_057628025.1. Classification (NCBI taxonomy): domain Eukaryota; kingdom Metazoa; phylum Chordata; class Actinopteri; order Salmoniformes; family Salmonidae; genus Oncorhynchus; species Oncorhynchus mykiss. The sequence goes on along the minus strand of NC_143027.1, from coordinate 16,596,848 downwards.
CTGGTTAGTACGTTGACAAACAGGGCGGATACGTGTGTTGGCGAGGCAGAGGGCACGAGACCAAATACCGGTAAAGATGTGAGCAGGGAAGCAATACTGCTAAGCAGCACAATGCCTGTTACACCGATACAGTTTAACTTGATCCCACCTAATCCATTACCCTTTTTTCACGATCGTTCCAACCTGAACCAAACTGTGCTGGCTCAGATATTTCTAAATATTCCAGCAGTTTCAGAAACTATGGTAGATGCGTAACCAGACCAGCTCAGTGCAGCTTGGTTTGGCTCAGTAGTGTGAAAAGCCCCATAGCAGGGAAACAAAAGACACGTACCAGGAAGACATCAGTCTTGTGGAAGATGGGCTCCAGATACACCAGGATGGGAGTTATGCCAGTCATCTGCTGAAGGAACCTCATCACTATGGAGATCAGGATGGGCTTGTAGTAAAATGCTGTTGTCAAATCGGACCACCTGATTCTCCCCTGGAGGAAAGGAGAAACACCAAATGTATTCAATCCGAACATCTCCAATAAGTCTTTGGAGGCAGTCAAACCAAAGTACTGTCTGTGTACCTGAGACGAGATACTGAGTTCAATCCTGTTGAACTCTGTCATGAAGTCTGAGTCGGGCCCCCTCAGAAACTCCAGGGCCTTGCAGGCCTGCTCCTGTTTGCCACAGATGATGAGGTAGCGGGGAGAGTTGGGCATGAAGCACAGCAGCAGCAGCATGAGCAGAGCTGGGATCTCCCCCACCACAGCCAGCCACTGCCATGGAACCACCAGCCCTTCACCAAACGCATACAAATTCACAGATCTTAACAGCAACATAGACCTCCTGGATGGCCACCTACAGTATCTACCCATGTACGAGATGTGTCAGAGGGAGATTGGTTCTTACCAAGGACATAGAGTGACAGGGCTCCAAACACAGCAGTGATTTGAGGGCACGATCCCAAAGCCCCCCTAACTTTGGGGTGGGAGATCTCCGATATATACACCTGGAGCAGTGCAAGAGAAGAGAACACAACAACATCATCACTAATGTAAGGTGTGACAGTAAGCCCATAAGCCTGTTGTCTAAGATGGGTTTATATTTCCTGGAGAGGGGATTTCAGGACACATCAATAGATCAGGTTAACCAGTTTACTAAGGACATATTCTGAAGTCCACAGCAGTATCTAAATGGTCCAACTCTTTGTTATTGGATAAAGCATCAGAAGAGCACACAGTGGTATAAAGTACTTATGTAAAAAATACTTTAAAGAACTACTTAAGTACAGATACCCCCAAAAATGACTTAACTGTTTATATTTTTGACAACATTTACTTTACTACATTACTAAAGAAAATGATGTCATTTTTAATCAATACACTTTCTCTGACACCCAAAAATACTTGTTACATTTTGAATGCTTAGCAGTACGGGAAAATGTTTCAGTTCACACACTTATCAAGAGAACACCCCTGGTCATCCCTACTGCCTCTGATCTGGCGGAATCACTAAACACAAATGCTTCACTTGTAGATGATGTCTAAGTTTTGGAGTGTGCCCCTGGCTATACATAAATAAATAAATAAATAAACATAAAAATGGGTAATATAAGGAATTTGAAATGATTTATACTTTTACTTTTGATACTTAAGTATATTTTAGCAATTCCATTTACTTTTGACAGTAAAGTATATTTAAAACCAAATACCTTTAGACATTTACTCTAGTATTTTACTGGGTGACTTTTACTTGAGTCATTTTCTATTAAAGTATGACAATTGGGTACTTTTTCCACCACTGAGAGCACACAACATTATCAGACCTACAGGTATGGAAGCAGCAGTCATGCCACCAGCGATACCAGTCAGGAACCTGCCTAGGTGTAGCATCCAAGTAGCTTGTGCCCCTCCCATCAGAATGTACCTGTAAGGGTTGGAAGGAGGTATACAACAAATATTTTTATTTTTATCCAAACAACTTTGTTAATAATTACCTTATGATGTAATGTGGCCTAATGCATTGGGGCTTTTTGTAAATACAATCAAATCAAATGTTATTGGTCACATACACATGGTTAGCAGATGTTATTGGTCACATACACATGGTTAGCAGATGTTATTGCAAGTGTAGTGAAATGCTTATGGTTCTAGACCCGAGGTAATATCTAACAATTGCACAACAAAACCTAATACACACAATCTAGTAAAGGAATGAGATAAGAATACATAAGTATAAAATATATGGATAAGCAGTGACAGAGTGGCTAAAATGCAATAGATACTGGAGGATACAGTATACATTATACACATGAGATGAGTAGTGCGAGATATGTAAACATTCTTAAAGTGGCATTATTAAAGTGACTAGTGTTCCATTTATTAAAGTGGCCAATGATATCAAGTCTGTAGGTAGGCAGCCGCCTCTCTGTGCTAGCGATGGCTGTTTAACAATCTGATAACCTTGAGATAGAAGCTGTTTTCAATCTCTCTGTCCCAGCTTTGATGCACCTGTTCTGATCTCGCCTTATGGATGGAAGCGGGGTGAACAGGCAGTGGTTTGGGTGGTTATTGCCCTTGATGATCTTTTTTGCCTTCCTGTGACATCGGGTGTTGTAGGTGTCCTGGAGGGCAGGTAGTTTGCCCCCAGTGATGCGTTGTGCAGACCGCACCACCCTCTGGAGAGCCCTGCGGTTGTGAGCGGTGCAGTTGCTGTACCAGGCGGTGATACAGCCCGACAGGATGCTCTCAATTGTGCACCTGTAAAAGTTAGTGAGGGTTTTCGATGACAAGCCACATTTTTTCAGCCTCCTGAGGTTAAAGGGGCACTGTCTGTGTGTGTGGACCATTTCAGTTTGTTGGTGATATGTACACCGAGGAACTTAAAACTTAAAACTCCACCTTCTCCACTGCTGTCTCATCAATGTGGATAGGGGGGTGCTCCCTTTGCTGTTTCCTGAAGTCCACGATCATCTCTTTTGTTTTGCTGACATTGAGTGAGAGGTTATTTTCCTGACACCACACTCCGAGGGCCCTCCCCTCCTCCCTGTAGGCTGTCTCATCGTTGTCCCCAGCTAGCCATGTTTACATGAAACAGAGTATGTTACAATCCCGGATATCTCTTTGGAAAGCAACTCATTTTTTGCAATAGTTTTTTATTGGTTTTTAAAAGTAGATATTAAGACAGTACATAATGTACAGCAACAGGACCTGCCTTTCATCAGGCCTACAAGCCCTCAATCCAGCCTCTCTCAGCCTATTGCGGACAGTCTGAGCACTGATGGAGGGATTGTGCATTCCTGGTGTAACTCGGGCAGTTGTTGTTGCTGTTGTTGTTGCCATCCTGTACCAGTCGTGGTGGTGTCCTGTACCAGGTGTGATGTTTGGATGTACCAATCATGTGCAGGTGTTGTTACACGTGGTCTGCCACTGCGAGGACGATCGATCAGCTGTCCGTCCTGTCTCCCTGGGGCGCTGTCTTAGGCGTTTCACAGTACGGACATTGCAATTTATTGCCCTGGCCACATCTGCAGTCCTCATGCCTCCTTGCAGCATGCCTAAGGCACGTTCACGCAGATGAGCAGGGACCCTGGGCATCTTTCTTCTGGTGTTTTTCAGTCAGTAGAAAGGCCTCTTTAGTGTCCTAAGTTTTCATAAATGTGACCTTAATTGCCTACCGTCTGTAAGCTGTTAGTGTCTTAACGACCGTTCCACAGGTGCATGTTCATTAATTCTTTATGGTTTATTGAGCAATCATGGGAAACAGTGTTTAAACCCTTTACAATGAAGATCTGTGAAGGTATTTGGATATTTATGAATTATCTTTGAAAGACAGGGTCCTGAAAAAAGGACATTTCTTTTTTTGCTGAATTTATATATACATTTTTGTCCGATATCACTTTCGGCTCTACGAACAGAACATCTCTGGGAATCAAAATAGCAGAGCCACGGCATTTAGCATGAAACTTGGAATGGAATATCTGTGAGAATCTGTCTAGAATGATCCGTAATGCAAAAATGTGTTTCCTGGAGATACTCTATATCTGCCTTTAATTTCTGTAAATGGGAAAATACCTTACTACATTTGACTGGGTGGTTCAAATGCGGTGTTCCAACTGACAAATGTAGCTACTGCCCTGCCTAGCCTATTTGGCAATGCCATAGTTAAGAGTAAGGACCTTTAAAACCTTTGAAAACCTCTGCAAGGGGGACAGGGAGGTGGGGAGAGGAATAAAAATAAATAAATAAAACAAAATAAATAATAGTAATTATAATAAAACATTTAATTAAAAACATACATTCACATTGAGGAGAACTAGTATGAACAGTACTGGCCTCTCCCCAAATGAGATGCTGCACTAACCCCTCGTACACACTTACACCGCATACCGATAACAGTTTACCTAGAGAGACTGAGCCTCACCCGAATTTATCCAAATACACACACACACACACACACACACACACACACACACACACACACACACACACACACACACACACACACTGATTAGTGAATTCCTTGTGTAACGGATGTGAAACGGCTAGCTTAGTTAGCGTGGGCGCTAAATAGCGTTTCAATCAGTGACGTCACTTGCTCTGAGACCTTGAAGTAGTAGTTCCCCTTGCTCTGCAAGGGCCGCGGCTTTTGGGTAACGATGCTTCGAGGGTGACTGTTGATGTGTGCAGAAGGTCGCTAGTTCGCGCCCGGCTATGGGCGAGGGGACGGTCTAAATTTGTACTGTTACACTTGCCATATGGCATAACATCCAAACTTTCAATGTACATTTTTATGTAATTTATAGTGTCTGAGAGTAAATATCTCAGTGTGGTTACCCTGTTACTTTTGTGTTCTGTAACACTTCAATTATGTTTTGTTAATTTAAGATAACCTCACATTACAGTCAACAGGCTATTAAAAGGAGAGGAAACAAAACTCCCTTAAAAATATAACAATAACAAACAGATTTGAGTATACTGTAACGTGCCGCAATTCACAATAGCCCCTTTCAAAACACCCAGTTCAAACAGCTCTTACTGCTAAAATAGCAGGGCTGTGCAGGTCAATAAATATACCATTAACTTGTATACCCTCTAGTGAATTTAGTTGGTATGACATGTAATGCAAAGATTTGTAGAAAGCCCATGATCTACAACGATAATTTAGATGTATAACTCCAAACTATGCAGGGGAAAGATAACAACTATGGCTGCGTTGCGCTTGCACCATGGATTAACGATACAGAAGCAAAAGACCAGCATTAAACCAAAAAAGGGAAACGCTTTGCTGTAAATTATATGTAAACTAATGGTTGCCTCAAAAAATGACAGCTAAACAAACTAGTGAGATCGTTAGATGTACATAATGTGCAATATATGTTGTACTATGTAGCCATCTAAGCAAAATAACAAGATTACTAAAGTATTATTTCACTTTTGGTCTAAGCATCATGAATATTAATGCTGATGTGCTCTTGTCCGAATTATCTGAGATTGAGAACAAGTGATGTCAGCTAAAGTTAGCTAAAAAGGTCAGATCTGTAACATAAATGTTAGCTAACTAACTAATCTGGCATTAACATGGGCCATCATAATCAAAAATGATGATTACTGGGAAAATTCACATAATGTCATAGCTAGTTACCCATCTTCTCCAGGTGGAGTTACAGTCCCTTGCAGCACAAGTAACCAGTCTGTTAACAGATCAACAACAGTAACGCCCGTGCAGCTGGATGGCCCAGTTCAGTCCTTAAACTGGCTAGCATAGTTTACCTCCTGATTGCCAAATAGCCCGTTGCTTCCTAGCTTGGTTTGTTAGGCTAACATTTCACCCAACATTAGAAAGAGAACTGAATTACTGTTGTGTTCGATCTTCACTTGTGTGTCAAATTCTTCAGAATGAAACCCTTAGCTAGCGCTGGTTCTGAGATGCTTTTCCGAACGCCATCTGGGGTTGTTATCCTCAAATCCACAGGGTACCACAGGGCATAACAGATTCCCTCACAGCCCCTGATCATAGCCCTCTGCTTGGTAACCGCTTGAGTGTAGTCAGGGTAGATTCGAATCCAAATGTGGATATCACTTGTTTGACCTCGCCTGCTTTGCGGAGGATTTATTCTTTCTCTTGGTAGTAGTGGCATCTTATCACGAATGCTTGTGGTGGCTGGTCATCTCCCGGTCTCTCTCGTAGAGCGCGATGTGCGCGGTCTAGCAGTGGGACTTTATCCAGTCCGAGTGCCAATTGTAGCATCTCTGCCATGAACTCTGTAGTGCGCTTGCCATCCTCTTGTCTCGCTCTCACACCCGCCACACGTAAATTCGTATGACGGGATAAAGCCTCCAAATTGTAGTTGTTCTCTTGAAGTTACTTGATTTCCTTTTTTTCATTTGGAGAACATGCCTTTCCAGCGTGGTGATCGAGTCTGAGTGGCCATTAGCCGCTGTCTCCAGGCTGGCTGTCTCCAGGCTGGTCATGCGGTCATCCTCTCTCAGCTGGCTAACCTGAATGTGTAGCTCTGCCAACTGCATCTCTGCATTTTCGTCCATTTGGCAATGAATTCCTGCTTAATTTCTGTTAATGCCTGTAGAATACCTTCTTGTCCATTCGCCATTCTGTGTTATGCACTATAGCCCGTTACCATATATGTGATTGAATAATATCTGCTGTTGGCTTGTGTGGATGTATATACGTGTTATGCAACATAGCTGACTTGAAACATTGTTAACAGTTTCAGGGCCATGGGCCTTTCTCATGATGGAAAAATACAGAATAACATGAAGACAGGAACAGTGCAATGAGTTGGGGGGGCACATTCAGAACGTAGTGTTGCAAGAACAAACGGTATTTTGTTAGATAACGGTATCGAGCATGAGCGCATAGATAGATATTCTTCACAGCAACAGTTACATCTATCAACTGGAGCGCCCGGGGCCGGGACCAGCTCTACGCCAACAATCAACGATACCAATCAAATATTTAAATGTTCTAGTGAGGAGCTCAGAAAAGTATGTCTCACATGGCGCCGCTCCACCCTTGAGCCTTTGGAAAGCAAATATTGCCCTGATTTTGTTGACTTTTTTAACTTAGGGATTGAACATTAACGAGTAGTATACAGTACTAGGATACGGTGGGTGGTGGGCACGCATCCGAAGCCTCACTAGAAGACCGCTCCGGCACCCTCTCCTCCGGCAGCGTTGTTTTGGGTCAGCCTCTGGAATCAGTTCAAATGGGTCCACTTTGGGAAAGTGGTATTCCTGGTCGTAGTGCTGGTTGTGATGGTAAGTTGACGTCTCTCTGGTTGGATCTAGCCTGTTCAGTGGAAGTTTTCAGCTCCTCTCTCAGCTGGCTAACCTGAATTTGTAGCTCTGCCAACTGCATCTCTGCATTTTCGTCCATTTTGTCAATGAATTCCTGCTTAATTTCAGTTAATTTTATTCAATAGTTCTTCCCGGCTGTATGTAATAACACGTAAGGTTTTCTGGGCTAACAATGTAAGAAATAATACATTAAAAAAACAATACTGCACATTTTCTTAAGGATTAGAAGCGATGCTGCCAACTCTATCGGTGCCATCTTGGTAGTAGTGTATATGAGTATTCAGACCCTTTCCCCGTTTCCACATTTTGTTACATTACAGCCTTATTCTAAATTGGATTAAATTACTTTCTTTCCCCTCATCAATCTACACTTAATGACAAAGTAATGTATTTGTTCCTTGTTCTTTCAGGAAATAACCAGAAAATGTATATTTCCATCCAGAACATGTGTACATAGCTTACGTACCCTACTGTTGAGGGGACTGCTGACACCATGATGCTCAACTTCCGGCCAATCAGGTCATTCAGAAGCATGGCACCAAGTCCTCCTGCTGCTGCCCCCAGTGTGAAAATAGACTAATAAAAGAAACAGTCACTGCACAGTCAAATAGGGACATGCTTAAAACTAAAGAGGAATGTTTCAGGACATAGTGCTACTTACACTTACATCTCACACTTTATACTGAATGGGTCAAGTATATGGATTGTCTGATTGACTTGACAATATATCTGTACTTTTATTTCAAAAAATATATATATACATTATCATTGAGTTAAGGCATTATCTTATTGGCTGTCATCGGACAACATTCTCTTAATGAAGGAGACACTGAATGAATGAGAAGACATCTGTTGTTTTTCCCGCTCTGTCTCACTCACCCCAAACCAGGCTATCTGTTCTGTGTCCATTCTCAATTGGGGGTTATCACTGTTTTTGAGTTGAGGGATCACTGGGGAGGGGTACACCAAGGCATAGCCGAAATTGAAATTCCCCAAAACAGCAGAAAAAACAGCGAGGTATAGCCTGGCATTGCTGTGAATGAAAAAAAGGAAGTAATACGAATAAACAACTTATTTTATTTTAAATAGCATTTGGTCAGAATCTCTGATGGCTTTGATAGAAAGCAGCACATAAATTATATGATTGTAGCCTACCTTGTGCGCGATGTGGGCTTGATTATTAGCGGTGTTTTCTCGTCCATTTTCCTTGTAGCAACCTGTAGAACCTGTCTTAAACTAGTTCTAATGCTATTGTCATTTAACAAGCTGAAAGTGGAACTAGAGTTTTGCAATCACAACCAATTCCATTGTGTCATCATAGGAAGGAAGGAGAACATAAATCCCCAGTCTGTGGGAAAGTGTACACTTGTGTGTCATATGGTCATAATTCCTTGGTTGAGCAACAGACCTAAACATGTGAAAGGTTGTCTTATCTCATATAGCACACACATTGTTCAGTCATTACAGACTTGTCATTTACCAACAAATTATTTTAGTTTTTGTTTTAGGGGGTAGATCAGCTTTAATATAGCAGATAGATTATAGCTTCCATCAATGTAATTGTCTGCATCATATATTTTCTTTGTAAATATATATATATATACAGTATATATATATTTTCTCTTTATAAATAATAATAATACTAGTGAGCACCACATGGAGTAGACGACTACCTTCTCCTCACCCCTGCTTAAATTTGATTTAAATTCTACTTTTGCCCGACCAAAATGTTACAATGAGCAACTCCATGAGAAACAAGGCCAAGGGAAAACTAATTAATCAAAAAACAGAAATGAAAGACGGCAAAGTCCCCACCACAGCACAAGACGAGGATGGTGATGCTTGCGTTAGCCTGGCTGTAATTGCTAGCATGGCTAACCCTGACTCAGAGCCCTCACCGACTATTATATTAGCAGCTATCAAGAAAATGGAAGAGGACATGAACACTCAATTTAATCATCTCCACTCATCCTTACAGTCAGTGCAAGCCTCCATGGCTGAATATACAACCCGCATTATTGATCTGGAAGGAAACGCAGGTGACCACGAGACACGCATCGCCACCCTCGAGGGACAGTATGAAGAGCTACTAACAGCAAACAAAGCTTTGAAACTCAAGCTAATTGACCTTGAGGGACATTCAATGCATTCAAATATCAAAATCACAGGCTTGGAAGAAAAAATTGAGAAGGGCAGACCAACACAGTTCTTGGCAGTATTTATACCAAAACTGTTAGGGATTGACCATTTCCCCCAAGGCCGAAAGTGGCTCTCCGCTGCGCTGCCCGCATCATGATTGCCAAAATACACCACGGCCCCGAGAGGGAAAAGATTCTGCGCCTGTCCCGCCAGCAATTCCCCATATCCTTCAACGGAGCTCAGGTTAACATATACCCAGACTACACTGCTGAGGTAACCAAGTAGCGCCAGGCCTTTGATGGAGCTCGGAAGAAGCTCAGAGATGCAGGAATCAGACATGGCCTCCTCTTCCCTGCTTGGCTGATTCTTACCCATGGTACGGTAGAGAAGGTGTTTTAAAAACCACAGGATGCCAAGTCTTTCATTGACAGGATTACTTCTATAGCCACCAAGGCCTAGGACCATTAGGGCCGGCCAGAGCAGCTGTTCACAGTGATCGGTGGGCCGGTTTATCCCGCAGTTTTCAGATATGACAGTGCTGTCATAGTCCTACAGGCGGGTAAATCTGCACCTGACCGATTTCCCTGTTTCAGTAGGGACATATTGACAACATTGTTTGGCTCAATTCAGTTATTTTCTAAGAGCAATTGTTATAGACATAAGAGTGAGGGGGCCCAGTCGGACCACCTGAAGGTACACAAATTTAGTTTCACTATACATTGGTTAGCAAACCTATGCCTCCCTGTAGTGTCCAGCAGTTCCACAATGTTTATGTGGGAATTTATATTCCACTTTGTTTGGGGAAGTGGACGGGGGAGGGAGGTGGAGAATGTTTTTTCATTTTTTTTCATTTTTTTTCATTTTTTTTCATTTGTCCTTTGCTCTTTACATGTTGCGCCAACCCTACTGTTACAATTATAATGTATTTGAGGACCAAATAATTATTTCTTATGACTACTGATAATTACTTCTTTACATTACCCTTCTTTCGTGGAATGTACAAGGTTTGAGAATGAATTTGAAAAGAGGAAACATTTTCTCACATTTGAAATCTTTATCTGGAGATATTGTGTTTCTACGAAAAACTCACATGAAGCATACAGAGCAATGGAGATTAAAATGTAGTTAGGTATCACAGATTTACCAATCAACTTTTTCATCCAAGACTAGAGGTGTAGCCATATTATTTCGAAAAACTGTCCCATTCAAACATATTTCAACTATAAGCGACCACAATGGCCGCTTTATTATAGTAATAGGCCACATTCTATCACGACATGTAACATTTATAAATCTTTATGCACCGAACCTCGATGAACCAGGGTTATTTTTGAATGTCTTCAGTCTCTTACCAGATTTATCAACCACACATTTAATTACAGGCAGAGATTTGAACTGCATTTTGGATCATTATATGGATAGGCTTCCTACTCGCCCTACCACTTCACTGAATTCCACTACTGTCTTGAATCATTTAATTGGAACAATGAACCTTGTCGATATGTGGAGATTACAACACCCTACGGATAAGGATTATTCTTTCTTCTCACATGTGCATAAATCATACACAAGAATTTACTACTTTTTAAACAGGCTCTAAATTGACATCTAACGTCACCTCTATAATATAATAACTTCCGATCACAGCCCCATTTTATTACAAATGGATTTCGGCAGAACAAGGCCGCAATTCAGTTGGCGATTTAATCCAACATTGCTCAATGATGAACAATTTCACCAACAAACAGCCAATTTAATTACGGACTATATGTCTCAGAATGATACTGCTGATGTATCCGACTCGACTTTGTGGGAGGTATTTAAGGCTGTTATGTGTGGGCATATAATATATGAGGCTACCATGAAAAAATGTAGGCAGAGAAGATTATTAGAAATTGAGGCCCAGCTCCCGGTGCTTGAGAGAGTCTATATGGAACCGCCCTTATCTTCCAAGTTGAATGACATAATAAAACTCAAATATGAATACAATACTATTCTCTCTAACCAAGTAAACACAATGCTATTAAAGATTAAACAAACATACTTAGAGTTGGCTAACAAACCGGATAAACTACTGGCACGCCAGCTGAGAGGTATACAGGCCAATAGAGCTATTCATATAATTACATCTAGTACAGGAGCTGTTACTACAGACCCAAAAGAACACAAAGTGATAACAAAGTGTTATCAAGACCTCTACACCTGCAGATGCCGCGAAAATGTCTGATTTCCTCCATTCCCTTTCCCTACCTAATTTATGGGGTGCTGCTCAAATGGAGCTAAATCCAGAGAACTTTAGAAGAGGTTGTTTCTGCAGTATGTAGCTGATGTTCTGAAAGAGCTGCAAAATCTGCACCCCTACAAATCAGACGGGCTAGACAATCTGGACCCTCTCTTTCTAAAATTATCCCCCGAAATTGTTGCAACCCCTATTACTAGCCTGTTCAACCTCTCTTTCCTATCGTCTGAGATCCCCAAAGATTGGAAAGCTGCCGCGGTCATCCCCCTCTTCAAAGGGGGAGAAACTCTAGACCCAAACTGCTACAGACCTATATCTATTCTACCCTGCCTTTCCAAGGTCTTCGAAAGCCAAGTTAACAAACAGATCACCGACTTTCGAATCCCACCGTACCTTCTCCGCTATGCAATCTGGTTTCCGAGCTGGTCATGGGTGCACCTCAGCCATGCTCAAGGTCCTAAACGATATCATAACCGCCATCGATAAGAGACAATACTGTGCAGCTGTATTCATCGACCTGGCCAAGGCCTTTCGACTCCGTCAATCACCACATTCTTATCGGCAGACTCAACAGCCTTGATTTCCCAAATGACTGCCTCGCCTGGTTCACCAACTACTTCTCAGACAGAGTTCAGTGTGTCAAATCGGAGGGCCTGTTGTCCGGACCTCTGGAAGTCTCTATGGGGGTGCCACAGGATTCAATTCTCGGGCCGACTCTTTTCTCTGTATACATCAATGATGTCGCTCTTGCTGCTGGTGATTCTCTGATCCACCTCTATGCAGATGACACCATTTTGTATACTTCTGGCCCTTCTTTGGACAATGTGTTAACTAACCTCCAGACAAGCTTCAATGCCATACAACTCTCCTTCCGGGGCCTCCAACTGCTCTTAAATGCAAGTAAAACTAAATGCATGCTCTTCAACCGATCGCTGCCCACACCTGCCTGCCCGTCCGTCCAGCATCACTACTCTGGACGGTTCTGACTTAGAATATGTGGACAACTACAAATACCTGGGTGTCTGTTTAGACTGTAAACTCTCCTTCCAGACTCATTTTAAGCATCTCCAATCCAAAATTAAATCTAGAATCGGCTTCCTATTTTGCAACAAAGCATCCTTCATTCATGCTGCCAAACATACCCTTGTAAAACTGACTATCCTACCGATCCTTGACTTCGGCGATGTAATTTACAAAATAGCCTCCAACACTCTACTCAGCAAATTGGATGCAGTCTGTCACAGCACCATCCATTTTGTCACCAAAGCCCCATATACTACCCACTACTACGACCTGTATGCTCTTGTTGGTTCGCCCTCGCTTCATATTTGTCGCCAAGCCCACTGGCTCCAGGTCATCTATAGGTGAAGCCCCTCCTTATCTCAGCTCACTGGTCACCTTAGCAGCACACACACGTAGCACGCACTCCAGCAGGTATATCTCACTGGTCACCCCCAAAGCCAATTCCCACTTTGGCCGCCTTTCCTTCCAGTTCTCTGCTGCCAATAACTGGAACGAACTGCAAAAATCACTGAAGCTGGAGACTCATATCTCCCTCACTAGCTTTAAGCACCAGCTGTCAGAGCAGCTCACAGATCACTGCACCTGTACATAGCCCATCTGTAAATAGCCCATCCAACTACCTCATCCCCATACTGTTATTTATTTTATTTATTTTGCTCCTTTGCACCCCAGTATCTCTACCTGCACACTCCTCTTCTGCACATCTATCACTCCAGTGTTTAATTGCTATATTGTAATTATTTCGCCACAATGGCCTATTTATTGCCTTTACCTCCCTTATCCTACCTCATTTGCACACACTGTATATAGACCTTTTCTATTGTATTATTGACTGCATGTTTGTTTATTCCATGTGTAACTGTGTTGTTTGTGTTGCACTGCTTTGCTTTATCTTGGCCAGGTCGCAGTTGTAAATGAGAACTTGTTCTCAACTAGCCTACCTGGTTAAATAAAGGTGAAATAAATAAATAAAAATTGTTCCTTCCCTAATGCAAAAGCGACTGGCCCTGACAGCTTTGGTATCGAGTTTTACTGTTACGGTGCGTGAATGAGGACCCAAAAGCGAATCAACTTAAACAGAGCTTCTTTAATTACCAAACATAGGTAGGCTCAGATGGACCGGCAGATTCCGACAGGACAGGACAAGGTTACAGCAAACATGACGACAGTCTGGTTCAGGCATGAATGACACAAACAAACAAGAATCCGACAAGGACAGGAGCAGAAACAGAGAGAGATATAGGGACCTAATCAGAGGGAAAAAAGGGAACAGGTGGGGAACGAGGTGAATGGGTAGTTAGAGGAGACAAGGGACAGCTGGGGGAAAGCGGGGGAGAAAAGGTAACCTAACACGACCAGCAGAGGGAGACAGGGTGAAGGGAAAGGACAGAGACAAGACAACATGACAGTACATGACAGTACCCCCCCACTCACCGAGCGCCTCCTGGCGCACTCGAGGAGGAAACCTGGCGGCAACGGAGGAAATCATCAATCAGCGCACGGTCCAGCACGTCCCGAGAGGGAACCCAACTCCTCTCCTCAGGACCGTACCCCTCCCAGTCAACTAGGTACTGATGACCACGGCCCCGAGGACGCATGTCCAAGATTTTACGGACCCTGTAGATAGGTGCGCCCTCGACAAGGATGGGGGGGGGGGGGGGGGGAGACGAGCGGGGGCGCGAAGAACGGGCTTAACACAGGAGACATGGAAGACCGGGTGGACGCGACGAAGATATCGCGGAAGAAGAAGTCGCACTGCGACAGGATTAATGACCTGAGAGATACGGAATGGACCAATGAACCGCGGGGTCAACTTGCGAGAAGCCGTCTTAAGGGGAAGGTTCTGAGTGGAGAGCCAAACTCTCTGACCGCGACAATATCTAGGGCTCTTAGTTCTACGCTTATTAGCAGCTCTCACAGTCTGCGCCCTATAACGGCAAAGTGCAGACCTGACCCTCTTCCAGGTGCGCTCGCAACGTTGGACAAAAGCCTGAGCGGAGGGGACGCTGGACTCGGCGAACTGAGATGAGAACAACGGAGGCTGGTACCCGAGGCTACTCTGAAAAGGAGATAGCCCGGTCGCAGACGAAGGAAGCGAGTTGTGGGCGTATTCTGCCCAGGGGAGCTGTTCTGACCAAGACGCAGGGTTGCGAAAAGAAAGACTGCGTAAGATGCGACCAATAGTCTGATTGGCCCGTTCTGCTTGACCGTTAGACTGGGGGTGAAAGCCGGAAGAGAGACTGACGGAAGCCCCAATCAAACGGCAAAACTCCCTCCAAAATTGAGACGTGAATTGCGGACCTCTGTCCGAAACGACGTCTGACGGAAGGCCATGAATTCTGAAAACATTCTCGATGATGATTTGTGCCGTCTCTTTAGCAGAAGGAAGCTTAGCAAGGGGAATGAAATGAGCCGCCTTAGAGAACCTATCGACAACCGTAAGAATAACAGTCTTCCCCGCTGACGAAGGCAGTCCGGTGACAAAATCTAAGGCGATGTGAGACCATGGTCGAGAGGGAATAGGAAGCGGCCTGAGACGGCCGGCAGGAGGAGAGTTACCGGACTTAGTCTGCGCGCAGACCGAACAAGCAGCCACGAAACGACGCGTGTCATGCTCCCGGGTGGGCCACCAGAAACGCTGGCGAATGGAAGCAAGCGTACCCCGAACGCCAGGGTGGCCGGCTAACTTGGCAGAGTGAGCCCACTGAAGAACGGCCAGACGAGTAGGAACGGGAACGAAAAGAAGGTTCCTAGGACAAGCGCGCGGCGACGGAGTTTGAGTGAGTGCTTGCTTTACCTGCCTCTCAATTCCCCAGACAGTCAACCCGACAACACGCCCCTCAGGGAGAATCCCCTCGGGGTCAGTGGAGGCTACTGAAGAACTGAAGAGACGAGACAAAGCATCAGGCTTGGTGTTCTTAGAGCCCGGACGATAAGAAATCACGAACTCGAAACGAGCGAAAAACAGCGCCCAACGCGCCTGACGCGCATTAAGTCGTTTGGCAGAACGGATGTACTCAAGGTTCCTATGGTCAGTCCAAACGACAAAAGGAACGGTCGCCCCCTCCAACCACTGTCGCCATTCGCCTAGGGCTAACCGGATGGCGAGCAGTTCGCGGTTACCCACATCATAGTTACGTTCCGACGGCGACAGGCGATGAGAAAAATACGCGCATGGGTGGACCTTGTCGTCAGAGAGGGAGCGCTGAGAAAGGATGGCTCCCACTCCCACCTCTGACGCGTCAACCTCGACAACGAACTGTCTAGAGACGTCAGGTGTAACAAGGATAGGAGCGGATGTAAAACGATTCTTGAGGAGATCAAAAGCTCCCTGGGCGGAAACGGACCACTTAAAGCACGTCTTGACAGAAGTAAGGGCTGTGAGAGGAGCTGCCACCTGACCGAAATTACGGATGAAACGACGATAGAAGTTCGCGAAGCCGAGAAAGCGCTGCAGCTCGACGCGTGACTTAGGGACGGGCCAATCAATGACAGCTTGGACCTTAGCGGGATCCATCTTAATGCCTTCAGCGGAAATAACAGAACCGAGAAATGTGACGGAGGAGGCATGAAAAGTGCACTTCTCAGCCTTCACAAAAAGACAATTCTCTAAAAGGCGCTGGAGGACACGTCGAACGTGCTGAACATGAATCTGGAGTGACGGTGAAAAAATCAGGATATCGTCAAGGTAAACGAAAACAAAGATGTTCAGCATGTCTCTCAGGACATCATTGACTAATGCCTGAAAGACAGCTGGAGCGTTAGCGAGGCCGAAAGGAAGAACCCGGTATTCAAAGTGCCCTAACGGAGTGTTAAACGCCGTCTTCCACTCGTCCCCCTCCCTGATGCGCACGAGATGGTAAGCGTTACGAAGGTCCAACTTAGTGAAAAACCTGGCTCCCTGCAGGATCTCGAAGGCTGAAGACATAAGAGGAAGCGGATAACGATTCTTCACTGTTATGTCATTCAGCCCTCGATAATCTATGCAGGGGCGCAGAGACCCGTCCTTCTTCTTGACAAAAAAAAACCCCGCTCCGGCGGGAGAGGAGGAGGGGACTATGGTACCGGCGTCAAGAGCTACAGACAAATAATCTTCGAGAGCCTTACGTTCGGGAGCCGACAGAGAGTATAGTCTACCCCGGGGGGGGGGGTGGTTCCCGGAAGGAGATCAATACTACAATCATACGACCGGTGTGGAGGAAGAGAGGTGGCCCTGGACCGACTGAACACCGTGCGCAGATCGTGATATTCCTCCGGCACCCCTGTCAAATCACCAGGCTCCTCCTGTGAAGAAGAGACAGAGGAAACAGGAGGGATAGCAGACATTAAACATTTCACATGACAAGAGACGTTCCAGGAGAGGATAGAATTACTAGACCAATTAATGGAAGGATTATGACAAACTAGCCAGGGATGGCCCAAAACAACAGGTGTAAAAGGTGAACGAAAAATTAAAAAAGAAATGGTTTCACTATGATTACCAGAAACAGTGAGGGTTAAAGGTAGCGTCTCACGCTGAATCCTGGGGAGAGGACTACCATCCAGGGCGAACAAGGCCGTGGGCTCCTTTAACTGTCTGAGAGGAATGTCATGTTCCCGAGCCCAGGTCTCGTCCATAAAACAGCCCTCCGCCCCAGAGTCTATTAAGGCACTGCAGGAAGCTGACGAACCGGTCCAGCGTAGATGGACCGACAAGGTAGTGCAAGATCTTGAAGGAGAGACAGGAGTAGTAGCGCTCACCAGTAGCCCTCCGCTTACTGACGAGCTCTGGCCTTTTACTGGACATGAAGTGACAAAATGACCAGCGGAACCGCAATAGAGACAGAGGCGGTTGGTGATTCTCCGTTCCCTCTCCTCAGTCGAGATGCGGATACCTCCCAGCTGCATGGGCTCAGCACCCGAGCCGGCAGAGGAAGATGGTAGTGATGCGGAGAGGGAGGCGACGGAGAGCGCGAGCTCCTTTCCACGAGCTCGGTGACGAAGATCAACCCGTCGCTCAATGCGAATAGCGAGTTCAATCAAGGAATCCACGCTGGAAGGAACCTCCCGGGAGAGAATCTCATCCTTTACCTCTGCGCGGAAACCCTCCAGAAGACGAGCGAGCAAGGCCGGCTCGTTCCAGCCACTGGAGACAGCAAGAGTGCGAAACTCAATAGAGTAGTCTGTTATGGATCGATTGCCTTGACATAGGGAAGACAGGGCCCTGGAAGCCTCCTCCCCAAAAACAGATTGATCAAAAACCCGTATCATCTCCTCCTTAAAGTCTTGATACTGGTTAGTACACTCAGCCCTTGCCTCCCAGATTGCCGTGCCCCACTCACGAGCCCGTCCAATAAGGAGAGATATGACGTAGGCGACACGAGCAGTGCTCCTGGAGTAAGTGTTGGGCTGGAGAGAAAACACAATATCACACTGGGTGAGGAACGAGCGGCATTCAGTGGGCTCCCCAGAGTAACACGGCGGGTTATTGATTCTGGGCTCCGGAGATTCGAAAGCCCTGGAAGTGGCCGGTGGATCGAGGCGGAGATGGTGAACCTGTTCTGTGAGGTTGGAGACTTGGGTGGCCAGGGTCTCAACGGCATGTCGAGCAGCAGACAATTCCTGCTTGTGTCTGCCTAGCATCGCTCCCTGGATCTCGACGGCTGAGTGGAGAGGATCCGAAGTCGCTGGGTCCATTCTTGGTCGGATTCTTCTGTTACGGTGCGTGAATGAGGACCCAAAAGCGAATCAACTTAAACAGAGCTTCTTTAATTACCAAACATAGGTAGGCTCAGATGGACCGGCAGATTCCGACAGGACAGGACAAGGTTACAGCAAACATGACGACAGTCTGGTTCAGGCATGAATGACACAAACAAACAAGAATCCGACAAGGACAGGAGCAGAAACAGAGAGAGATATAGGGACCTAATCAGAGGGAAAAAAGGGAACAGGTGGGGAACGAGGTGAATGGGTAGTTAGAGGAGACAAGGGACAGCTGGGGGAAAGCGGGGGAGAAAAGGTAACCTAACACGACCAGCAGAGGGAGACAGGGTGAAGGGAAAGGACAGAGACAAGACAACATGACAGTACATGACATTTACAAAGCTTACTCAGAAAAGGTTACTCCTCTTATGTTCAGGATGTTAAAACACTCTATTGAAACTCACAGACTCCCAGAATCTTTATACTCCGCTAATATCTCCCTAATATTAATGAAAGATAAAGAAGAAACAGATCCATCTTCATATCGTCCTATTTCCCTCCTCGGATGCGATCAAGGTTTTTACTAAATTACTCGCGAACAGACTAAATAAATGCATTTCGACAGGCAGATTTTCATTTTCCAACGTTAGGCAACTGGTGAATATCATGTATTCCAAACATGACAAAGATTCTAAAGTTGCAATACTTGCACTTGACGCTCAAAAAGCATTTGACCAAGTGGAATGGAACTACATCCTGACAGTGATAAATGAGTTTGGTCTGGGCAAGAGTTTTGTCTCTTGGGTTGAAATAATATGGCTTCAGTTCTCACTGATTACAATAAATCACCTCCGTTTTCACTTCAACGTTGCTGCCGCCAGGGATGCCCCTTGAGTCCGTTGCTATTCGCCATTGCTATGGAACCCCTAGCTATCAGGATCAGAAGCCATCCTACCATTGTTCCGCTAAACATAAGAAAGGTTGATCACAGCATCTCGCTCTATGCGGATGATATCATCTTGTTCGTCTCACGCCCCGAAGAGTCACTTCCACCACTGTTGGAGCTCATTGAATCATTTTAGAGAACTCTATGGATACACCAAAAACTGGGATAAAAGTGAATGTATGCCTTTTAAAGGTGACTTAAACCCAGAGTTCCTTAAACATATTAATTTTAAAGTCACAGAAGACAAAATTAAATATTTAGGGGTTGTCATCCCTAAGGACCCTAACTTGATTTATAAAGTGAACTATCTCGACATGATAGAGAAGTTGAAGCGTAACATTGAGATCTGGAGAGTGTTGCCTCTATCTATGATTGGCCGTGTTAATGCTATTAAAATGGTTACACTCCCTAGATTCCTGTATCTCTTCAGAATCTGCCTATATTGTTTGAGTAAAGCTTTTTTCAAATCCTTGGATTCTATTATCTTGACTTTTGTGTGGGGATGCAAAGTACACTATATCTCTAAAAAACATAAAATCAAGCCCAAAGAATTAGGGGGCCTGAGTCTGCCAAATATTCAGCATTATTATTGGGCAGCAAATGCTAGAGCACTGGTTTATTAGCAGGATGCATACCCTGGCGTGGTGGATCCCTCCACCCCTTCATGGCTCGCTATTGAACAAGATATGCACAACACCTCTCTTCCAGCACTTCTCTTTTCATCAGCTAAATCCCATACATGTATTCCTGGCAATAACTTTATGCAAAAAATGCATTAAAAACTTAGTATCAAATAAGGAAAGTATTTGGTCTCCCAGAGACCCCTGTCTGTACACCTACTTGCCATAACCATGCTTTCTCCCCCTCACTAACTGACAAGACGTTTTATGCTGGAAGAGGAAGGGCATTACTACTATTGCAGACCTTTACATCAATAATATTTTTGCCACATTTGCACAGTTGAGGGAAATGTACGACCTCCTGTATCGGACTTCTTCCGATATCTTCAGATAAGAAACTACTTTAGTTTAAATATCCCACATTTTGAGGCAATTACACCTGCCCGCGAATTGTATATTTTCATGAACCTTGCTCCTGGCTCCATGAGTTTGATTTCCAGATTTGTAGATCACTTTACAGCATATTACGCTGTATCCTCACAACATTTGAGGTAGACCTGGGAGGAAAACCTTGGTATGGAGATTACTGATGACTGTTGGGCTGATTGCCTTCGAGATATTCACTTGTGCTCGATAAACTCCTGACACCAACTTAGTGATTCACAGACTACACTATTCCTGTACCAAATTACACTCGTTCTACCCCTTGGTCTCTCCGATATACCCTAAGTGCACATCTGCAGAGGGTACCCTGGGTCACCTCTTCTGGTCATGCCCCAAACTGCACACATTCTGGCAGAATTGTTTAAGTGCTTCTCAGGTGTATACAGCTTCAACCTCAAACCAGCCCTGGACACTGCAGTTTTAGGCAGGTCACCTCATCTAACGACTTTAACCCACTGGGAACAGATACAATATGGCATGGTTATTGCAAAAATAAACATTTTAAGCCTTTGGAATAAGGAGACAGTACCTGTTTTTAAAACCTGGTTAGCTGAAATTACAATTTGAAGTCAGAAGTTTACATACACCTCAGCCAAATACATTTAAACTCAATTAGTATTTGGTAGCATTGCATTGCCAAGTTAAATTGTTTAACTTGGGTCAAATGTTTTGGGTAGCCTTCCACAAGCTTCCCACAATAAGTTGGGTGAATTTTGACCCATTCCTCCTGACAGAGCTGCTGTAACTGGGTCAGGTTTGTAGGCCTCCTTGCTCGCACACGCTTTTTCAGTTCTGCACACAAATGTTCTATAGGATTGAGGTCGGGGCTTTGTGATGGCCACTCCAATACCATGACTTTGTTGTCCTTAAGGCATTTTGCCACAACTTTGGAGATTTATTTTTTTACTTGGGGTCATTGTCCATTTGGAAGACCCATTTGTGACCAAGCTTTAAATTCCTGACTGATGTCTTGAGATGTTGCTTCAATATATCCACATAATCTTCCTCCCTTATGATGTCATTTATTTTGTGAAGTGCACCAGTCCCTCCTGCAGCAAAGCACCCCCACAACATGATGCTGTCACCCCCGTGCTTCACGGTTGGGATGGTGTTCTTTGGCTTGCAAGCCTCCTCCTTTTTCCTCCAAACATAACGATGGTCATTATGGCCAAACAGTTTTTTGTTTCATCAGACCAGAGGACATTTCTCAGAAAAGTATGATCTTTGTCCCCATGTGCAGTTGTAAACCGTATTCTGGCTTTTTTATGGCGGTTTTGGAGCAGTGGCTTCTTCCTTGCTGAGCGGCCTTTCAGGTTATGTCGATATAGGACTTGTTTTACTGTGGATATATATACTGTATGTACCTGTTTCCCCCAGCATCTTCACAAGGTCTTTTGCTGTTGTTCTGGGATTGATTTGCACTTTTCGCACCAAAGTACGTTCAGATTTGTGGAATGGTTGAAAAACGAGTTTTAATGACTCCAACCTAAGTGTATGTAAACTTCCGACTTCAACTGTACATTTGTTAGGATATGGCAGCCCTTTATCGCGTATCTTTCATATGATGATGGGAAACACAACACACAACCTGCAACCAACCCTGATCCACTGTCATTATTTTTAATGCCCAGCATAGTCCTTATACTTTACAGTAGGTCAAATATCAACGAAGCAAGGTGCCAATACCTTAATTCCTTATTTATTTATTTTTCAGTTGAGGGGGTATTCTCAATGTATTGTTTTCTGTCATTATCTGTATGTTTGTAAAACCGAAAATTCATAAATAAAATATGTATAAAAATAAATAAATAATAATACACAATATATATATATATATATATATATATATATATATACAAAATATACATACAGTGCATTTGGAAAGTATTCAGACCCCTTCCCTTTTTCCACATTTTGTTATGTTACAGCCTTATTCTAAAATGGATGAAATTACTTTCCCCACCTCATCAATCTACACATAATACCCCATAATGACAAAGCAAAAACAGTTTTTTTGAAATGTTTGCAAATTCATAACAAATAAAACAGAAATACCTAATTTACATAAGTATTTAGACCCTTTGCTATGAGACTAGAAATTGGGATCAGGTGTATCCTGTTTCTATTGATCATTTTTGAGATGTTTCTACAAATTGATTGTAGTCCACCTGTGGTAAATTCAATTGATTGGACATGATTTGGAAAGGCCTGGTTTGGCCCGGGGTAGGCCGTCATTGTAAATAAGAATTTGTTCTTAACTGACTTGCCTAGTTAAATAAAGGTTTAATAAAAAATCAATTAAAAAAGGCACACACCTGTCTATATAAGGTCCCATAGTTGACAGTGCCTGTCAGAGCAAAAACCAAACCATGAGGTTGAAGGAATTGTCCGTTGAGCTCCGAGACAGGATTGTGTCGAGGAACAGACCTGGGGAAGGGTACCAAAACATTTCTGCAGCATTGAAGATCCCGAAGAACACAGTGGCCTCCATCATTCTTAAATGGAAGAAGTTTGGAATCACCAAGACTCTTCCTAGAGCTGGCAGGCCCCGCCAAAATGAGCAATCGGGGGAGAAGGGCCTTGGTCAGGGAGCTGAACAGGCAGCGCTGAACAGGCAGTTAACCCGCTGTTCCTAGGCTGTCATTGTAAATATTAATTTGTTCTTAACTGACTTGCCTAGATAAAAAAAAGGTAAAATAAAACGTTTACTGGTTTATCCACTTGTCCTTCAGACAAAGAGGTGACTGAAAATGTTGTGTTGTTTGGGCTCCCGAGTGGCGCAGTTATCTCAATGCAAGAGGTGACACCTGGTTTGAATCCAGGCTGAATCACATCTGGGAGTCCCATAGGGTGGTGCACAATTGGCCCAGCGTCGTCTGTCTTTGGCTAGGGTAGGCCGTCAAGAAAGATGGAAAGATTTGAATTTGATCTTAATCTTAACTGACAACAAAAGTAAAGGGTCTGAATATGGTGCTGTAAATGGCATATTTCACTTTTTTATTTGTTTGCAAAAATGTTGAAAAACCTGTTTTTGGTTTGTCATTATGGGGAAAAAAACTGTCATCCATTTTAGAATAAGGTTGCAACAACAAAATGTGGAAAAAGTCAAGGGGTCTGAATACTTGCCAAGTACACTTTGTATAATGATGTTATAATTTTAGTGACAAATTAATCAAATCCCTAGTTTACCAGGATGACTTTGAATGTTCCTGAGTGGCCAAGTTACAGTTTTGACTTTAATATGCTTGAAAATCTATGGCAAGACTTGGAAATGGCTGTTTAGCAATGATCAACAACCAACTTGACAGAGCATGCATAATTTTTCTAAGACTAATGTGCAATATTGTACAATTCAGGTGTACAATGCTCTTAGAGACTTGCCCCGAAAGACACAGCTGTAATTGCTGCCTAAAATGATTCTAACATTCACACTCAGGGGTGTGAATACTTATGTAAATGATATATTTAAGTTTCTCATTTTCAATAAATTGGCTACAATTTATAAAAACATGTTTTCACTTTGTTATTAATGGGTATTGTTTGTAGAAAATAAGCATATTAATATATTTGGAATTCAGGCTGTAACACAAAATGTGGAATAAGTCAAGGGGTACAAATACTTTCTGAAGGCACTGTAGATTTGCGGTGGCAGGTAGCCTAGTGGTTAGAGTGTTGGGCCACTAACCAAAAGGTTGCCAGATCAAATACCTGACCTGACAAGGCAAACATCTGTTGTTCTTCCCCTGAACAAGGCAGTTAACCCACTGTTCCCCAGTAGGTGGTCATTGTAAATAAGAATTTGTTCTTAACTGACTTGCCTAGTTCATTTTCAGTTGGGTTCCTCTAAGAACCCCACCAACTATTGGGGTCTGTTCAATAAGAAAGACCATTAGAGGCATTTTTTATTGCAAGAACCCATATGATTTTAGAAGAACCCATTGTTGAACCCCTAATTTAGATATACGGCTCTGGAAAAAATGAAGAGACCACTGCAAAATTATCAGTTTCTCTGGTTTTACTCTTTATAGGTATGTGTTTAAAAATGTTGCTTTATTCTATAAACTACTGACAACATTTCTCCCAAATTCCAAATAAAAATATTGACATTTAGAGCATTTATTTGCAGAAAATTACAACTGGTCAAAATAACAAAAAGATGCAGTGTTGTCAGACCTCGAAAAATGCAAAGAAAATAAGTTCATATTCATTTTTAAACAACACAATGCTAATGTTTTATCTTCAGAAATCAATATTTGGTGGAATAACCCTGATTTTCAATCACAGCTTTAATGCGTCTTGGCATGCTCTCCACCAGTCTTTCACATTTATGTTGGGTTACTTTCTGCCACTCCTGGGGCAAGAATTCAAGCAGCTCGGCTTTGTTTGAAGACTTGTGACCACCCATCTTCCTCTTGATCACGTTCCAGAGGTTTTCAATGGGGTCCAGGTCTGGAGATTGGGCTGGCCATGACAGGGTCTTGATCTGGTGGTCCTCCATCCACACCTTGCTTGACTGGCTGTGTGGCATTGTCCTGCTGGAAAAAAACAATCCTCAGAGTTGGGGAATGTTGTCAGAGCAGAAGGAAGCAAGTTTTCTTCCAGGACAACATTGTACGTGGCTTGATTCATGCGTCCTTCACAAAGACAAATCTGCCCGATTCCAGCCTTGCTGAAGTACCCCCAGATCATCACGGGTTAGTAGTCTGGCTTTCAGTGACTTGCTCAACGCTCTTAACGACTAGGCTACCTGCCGTCATCTGGCGCCACCTGGCGGCAGCAAGTCTAACACACACGTACAGGAATAAATATGAAAAAGGTGGAACTATGGTGTGCCATGCATGGCCAGCCCTTAGATACATTTTTTTTTTTAAAGTAATAGCCATACATAAGAATTACCTTTATTGGGAGTCTCCAAGTCCAGTAAAATACATGGTGCACACCACAAAAAAAGATAATAGCGGTGCTGACTACCTGTAAAAGACTATACAATAAAGAGAGTCGCTAACTTTATATATTCCAGAAATGCACTGGGTAAACCACAAACGTTTCGGGCATTACATTGCCTTCTTCAGTCTTCAAGTACACACAGCCACCAACTCAAATTGTGCTCAAAATACTTACAGTTAACAGTGTGTGCCTGCAACCAATCACACGCTCGCAGCCGGTAGGTCACAATCACATGACTACCACTGTTCAGTTAATTTTATCTCAAAGTATAGCCTCGGCTCCCAACCTTTTGTTACCAACATAATGGCAACATTAACATTACTGAAGATGAACTGAAAGTCTGTGGCAAAGGCTAAACTGAATGTGATGTATCCTGAACGGTTAAACATAATTGTGGAGTTGCTTTGTGTCCCAGGCTGAGACGTTATATTGATTAATATCTGAATACGCGTGTACTCAATTGAGCATGCGCATATGCAATCCCCTCATAACCGTCACAGTCTTGTTTCTATGCACTTATTCGAAACACAACACTGAACACTGCTGCCAAAGCAGCCCACAGATTTCTACACCTTGAACACACTGCACCATGGACGATTATATGGTAAATATGTATATTTTCATGTTTCAAGTTTCTGCCTCAACAGTTAACCTCAATGTAGTTTTCTGACAGACGTGATATCAAGGGGCCTGCAATGGTTACATTAAAACGTGCCCATTTGTTACAGCATAATTATTAGCTTATGTTTTTGTTTATTTGCATTACTGTAACATGTAAAGTGTTTTTAAGATTTTGGATGCAATGTGCCCCGGATGCTTTGGGACAGTTCTATTTGTGAAGGAAAGAACGTCTGATCTGGAGTTTACACTAAAGAAGGTAACGTTATACAGTCGTGTAGTGGGAACACATTTGATAAGGATTTGCATTGGTTCTTTTTAGAATAGATGTTGACATGCTGATATAATTCTGCCCCCCACAGGTTGAGTGTTTGGATGAAGGCAGAGCCAACCAAGCATACCAGGAGGTGAGATCCTGTAGACCTCTCACAAAACTAGTATTGATACTATGCAAAGTTACTTAATAATCTACGTTGCAATAGTACAGTAGAAAGCCTAGTATATGTCAGCTACTTGATCCACATGTCACCATCTGGCTATTCCATCTGATAGGCCTATCTGTTGACATTTTGGTACACACTGTCACTGTGTCCATCAAAGTCATGTGTTCTTTCCATCAGGCTCATTGTCTGCTGAATGTGAGACATCCCAACATTGTCACGTATAAGAAGTTATTCATTTTTTGGGATGAAAGTGTAAGTTTGTTATTTACAGATGAAGTATATATCCTGTATATGACACATAGGGCAGCAGGTAGACTAGCGGTTAAGAGTGTTGGGCCAGTAACTGAAAGGTTGCTGGTTTGAATCTCAGAGCCGACTAGTTGAAGTTGCTCTGGAAAATAGTGTCTGCTAAATGACTAAAATGAACATTTACAAATGTTAAAACATGAATGTCAGTCTCATTAAATCATTTTGCCTTCTCAGGTATCTTCTGTCTTTCTTTCAATGGTAATGGACTGCCCATACATGACAACCCTGTCCACTGTGGTCACTTATCACAGACAGGAGGAAAAGAAGATCAACAAAAAGGTCATCAACAACTCAGTAGATATTTCCATCACTAGTTGAACACGTATTAACACATACTGTATGTTATCAACCCCTTAAGCATGGAGGGCAATGAGTGTTGTTTTCCAACCAGGTCATCAAGACATTTTTGGGACAAATGGTGGATGCTTTGGCCTACTTGCACAAACGGAGTATTGCTCACAGGTAACCTGCCCCTCACATTGAAATGTGCTGCCAGGCAAGCCTGTATAGTTTGTGTGAATGAATAGCCTATTGTTTCTAAAGATGATAATTTCAGAGTACAATTTCTCCTTTTTTTTGTAGGAATTTGAAGCCATCAAATATTCTGATCACAAAAGAGGCCAAGTTTGTCATATTTGATTTTGGAACTGCCTCCATCACAGGAGATAGAGTAAAGTTACACAAAAGAGTAAAGGACTGTATGTATAGAATATTTCTTTATTTTATTAAATGGAATTATGTAGTAATTAATAACAGTACAGTTTACTTTGTTTGCTATTTACTGTATCTCTATAGGTGCCAAACGATGGATGGCTCCAGAGAGCCTGACCCATCATCAGATGCCTGAGAAGTCCGACATTTGGTCCCTGGGGTGTGTCCTTCTCGACATGCTGACCTGTCACATGCTTGATGTACGTCTATCACTAACTAGTTACTCTTCATTTACCATAGAGGTGGGATTGATTTGTAGATCAGCATTTCCCAAAACGCTCTCCTCGAGTATCCCATCTATGTACTGTAAATCATTTAATCTAGTCCAGTACTATCGGGGGCGGTAAGTAGCCTAGCTGTTAGAGCATTGGGACAGTAACCATAAAGTTGCTTGTTCGGATCCCCGAGCTGGCAAGGTGGAAAAATTGGCCTTTCCTCCTTTGAGCAAGGCAGTTAACCGACACAACAACTGCTCCCCGGGCGCCGGTGACGTCAATTTAGGCAGCCCCCCGCACCTCTCTGATTCAGGGGTTGGGGGTTGGGTTAAATGCAGACGACACATTTCGGTTGAATGCATTCAGTTGTGCAACTTCCCCAACTTCCCCTACTAGCACACCTGGTTTGACTAGTTGAATAAGGTGTGCTGAAATGAATCAAAGAAGTGGGAAGGCTGATGGTACTGGAAGAGAGGTTTCAGAAACATTACTGACGGTTGGCACCAAACAGAAGAAAGCGGACTGAAACAGGGAACTTGTCCCCCCACCCCCCCAAAAAAAATCCTTGTTTTCCGTTGCAAAACATTTTGCTACAGTGTGGACTAATGAATAAGACCCTGATCTCCCATACACAGGTGGAGGGATCTATCTCTCAGCTGCTAAAGATCAGAGAGGACCAGACATCACTGAACGTCATCGTCCTCAAGGGCCTCCACCAAGTCCTCACTATGATGTTGGACCGCAACCCAAAGACCAGGACCAGCGTGTGGTGAGTAGTGTAGTCGCCCTTGACCAGGGGTGTCAAACTCATTCCACTGAGAGCTGAGTGTCTGCGGGTTTGTTTTTTCCCTTTCAATTAAGACTTCTATAACCAGCCTAGGGGAGTTCCTTAATAATTAGTCACCTTAATTCATCAATCAAGTACAAGGGTGGAGCGAAAACCCGCAGATAATCGGCCCTTCATGCAATGAGTTTGGGACATGTGCCCTAGACTGTCAGCTGTCACAGTTTGGTTGAAATCTGGTTGAGCTCATCACAGAGACATTCCAAAGTTGAAGTCTGGTTGAGCTCTCATCACAGAGACATTCAAAGGTTGAGGTCTGGTTGAGCTCTCATCAGAGACATTTCAATGTATGTATTGTACTTATTAATGGCAATATAAATTAAACTTGAACTTTAGTTCTAGATACAGGGGGGGATAGGATGAACTAGTGTTATGCTATCCCTTCACTAATGTCTTGTGAACAGATTATGTAAACATAAATGGTACCATCTGACAAAATGACACAAGATTTTAGTTCTGGGTCAACTGAGATTATCTCTCCAATAAAGGGAACTGGTGAATGAGGATCTGGTGAAGCATTGTCTGCTGTTGTGTGGCTCCCCTCTACATGCCATGAAGAAAACACTGCCCCCTGGTGTCCATGGGCTGCCATTCCACCAAGGCTTTGACAGTGTGCTCGGTCGGTACTTATTTTTACTGTCCTCCGTTCCCTACTAGTTTTATTAAAATTGTGTATGTTTTTGTACAATACTGTGCGAATGAATGTACCTGTCTAAATTACTGCAGAGGTTAATCCCTATAGCCTACTTGTCCTCAAGAGTTTGCAGTTGTGTTCTGACGAATAGTGGTCCATTGTAATTTGCAGAGTTCATGCAGACCTACAGAGATGTGGAATCTGTCCAGATGTCAGCTCTGTCATACCTGCTGTCTGAGGAAAGGAACGGTAAGGCAGTTTACTTTGCTCATTATGGGCGATATGATCTTTAAAATTCTTATCATACAAATCTAGCCTGGTCCCAGATCTGTTTGTGCTATATAGGTTGGGCTCCCGAGTGGCGCAGTGGTCTAAGGCACTGCATCTCAGTGCAAAAGGCGTCACCACAGTCCCTGGTTTGATTCCAGGCTGTATCACATCTGGCCATGATTGGGAGTCTCATAGGGAGGGCACAATTGGCCCAACATTGTCCGTGTTTGGCCTGGGTGGGCCGTCATTGTAAATAAGAATTTGTTCTTATTGTTCTGACTTGCATAGTTAAATAAAAGGTTAAATAAAAATAGGCAACTCATGGTCCTTGTCATGCCAAACAATCAGATCTGGGACCAGGATATTACAAATGTTCCTTTAGAAAAACATGGCCTCTACTTTAACTTTAAATTGTTATGGTAGTATTCTATAGGGTAACTGACGTTGTTATAGCCGTCACCACTGCCATGCAAAGTCACATGGACTGTGCAGGTGTTCAGCAAAATGGTTGCCAGGTCCTACACCAGCGTTTAATTGCAGGTAGGTGAACACTTGGGGTGGGTTGCACTAATATGGGTTAGATTCCTCTGCCATGTTGGTATTAGGTTTGGTTGTATAGATGACAAGGTTGTCATCTCTCTGCAATACCCTTGAAGTGCTGGGCCAAGCTGGGGATGGCTCCTGTCTGCTTACCAAGGAAGTGATCACCTGTGTCCTGAACGCCGTGCACAGTCACCCTGAGAAAGCACCACTGCTCTCTCATGCCTTTCAGCTTCTCTTCTGTATCTCCGGGGATGGTCAGTAAAACTTTAATAATAGGTCATCTACCATTTTAGATTCAGGTTACCCGGATTTTCCCAAATGCACAGTGTGCTAATACATTCTTTACTTGGGGTTGCACAGTCTGTTTAGCTATCATTCCACACCTTCCCACTCCTTGTCATGCTAAACATGAATTTGGCATATGTCACGGAGTACTATGAGTGAAATATTAGCTATCAGTCTGGTACCCAGGTTAGTGCAAATGGGGGTGCTAAGCCTATTGTTGAGGGTACTTCAGCACTGGCAAGCCCCTCCCTATATTATTACTGACATACCTCCCTTTCATCAGAGCAGGCAGCCAGAGTGGTGCTGGACCTGGACGGTATCAGAGAGGTGCTGAACACACTGAGGAAGTTTCCAGAGGATTGTGACATTGTCGTGCCCTGTTGCAAATGCTTATGGAGCATACTGACACAAAGTGAGAGCTGTCATTGTGTAAATGAAATGATCTGCAATTTCTTGATAATTTGCACACACCACCAGCCAAAGTGTTGTATGTGTGAACAGCATATTGTGCTTTTCCAGGACATTGCCTTGGAGCTGTACCTTTGAAAGATGCTGTGGAGGCTGTGTGTGTGGCAGCAGAGGCACACATGCAGGACAGCACAGTGATGGAGTCTGTGTGTGCAGCCCTGTCGTCCCTGACCCTACAAGGTAGGCTAAGACCTTCAGAATATTAAGGGCGCTTTCACATATCCCCTTATGGCCCAGACCCAGATCCATGCTATAAAGCATGTGTGAAACGCAAACGAACCCTGGCTTAAACAAATCCTGGACCTGCTTGAGTAGCGGGTCCAAGATCCAGGTATTGTGACACGGCAGCGTGAGTTGCATTATTTTATTTTGCCCGTTGTAAATAAGCTAGCTCACTAGCATCATGTAGAATGTGCTTGTTGCTGATTGCACCCTCAAACTGTTATTTTCAGGTATTGTGAAAGCAAAACATGTTCTGTAGAATTCTCACAAACGCTCCAGGAAACCGAACCAGGGTACCGAACCAGGGTACTACATTTTATATGTGAAAACGCCCTAAGTCAAATTATACAAATTAGTCAGAAATGTAGTTTCCACAGCTTGTCTTTGCACATCAGCACACCCAAATTATTGATTCATCACCAGATTGATCGATTGATTGACTAACTGATTGGCGGATTCTCCACTGATAGGTTTATCTGAAGACCAGGACATTGAGGATTCCACCCTTCTGTTGATGCACGCACTCCAAGCACATTTAAAGCATAGCTATGTGGTGAAGTATGCTTTCCTTGCTCTGGACAGTCTTGTCAAAAGCTCAGGTGAGTCAACATAAACATTGAGACTTTATATCAGAACATATGAGAACTGTCCCTGTTCCTCTATTCCTTTTAGAGTTGGCTGCTTTCAGGCTTCTCCTCACCCCCAATGGAGGAAGTGGATTAGCTATTGTCAAGGAAGCAGAACTCCAACACCATGACAACCCAGAGATCGTAGGGAACTTTTGTAGCCTTCTCAGTGCTATGGCCCGTTATGGTTAGTGTACACTCCTCACCTTGAATGTAGTGCTATAATTTTCCCTTCAGAAAACCATAGCCCCTGTATGTGACTGTTTTTCCCAGGTGATGTCATACCCGAGTTAGTTGCTGAGAAGATACCAGATGTCTTGGAGCAGATTGAGAGGCAGTTTTCATCAAATAAGGTAAGTCATTGACTGTGCCTAAAAAGCAGTTAATGTAGACTAATATTGATTTTAAGGTATTTATAAACTGGGTGGTTCGAGTCCTGAATGGTGATCGGCTGAAAGCCATGGTATGTAAGACCTTATACCACGGGTATGACAAAATATAACTTTTTACTGTTTTTAATTACGTTGGTAACCAGTTTATAATAGCAATAAGGCACCTCGGGGGTTTGTGGTATATGGCCAATATACCACGGCTAATGGCTATATCCAGGCACTCTGCGTTGCGTCATGCTTAAGAACAGCCCTTAGCCGTGGTATATTGGCCATATACCACACCCCCTCGGGCTTTATTGCTTAATTATAAACTGGATGGTTCAAGCCCTGAATGCTGTTTGGCTGACAGACATGGTATATCAGACCGTATACCACAGGTATGACAAAATATAACTTTTTACTGCTTTAATTACATTTGTAACCAGTTTGTAATAGCAATAAGGCACCTCGTGGGTTTGTGGTATATGGCCACTTCGCATTCTGTTGTGTATAAGAACAGCCCTTAGCTGTGGTATATAGGCCGTATACCACACCCTCTCGTGCCTTAATGATTAAATATAACAAAAGTTACATTTTTGGGGGGGGGCTCAGATGTAAGTCTACTACACGTCTGATTCTTATTGCTTTATTGTATAGGTCAGCGCTCTCCAAGTAATTGATCAGCTAAACCTCTAAACAACCTCTCTCTGATCCCACAGGAGATAGCTCAATTGGCAAAACATGCCATCCACAGCACAACAAGCTTTGGAAGAGTCAACACGACAAGCTCAACATAATTCAAAGTGTCACGTTGTGCTTCATGGATTGCTATAGTGACAGTCAAACTGGTGGTTATTTCAGTTGTTTGTTTTTATTATCAGCTGTACTAGTTGCTATACTGTATAGGCCTACATGTCCTAAGAGTAAGCTGTTGGTTATTAAACTTATCCAGAAAAACGTATCACCTTATCTGTTCAACAGTTTTATTGCCTTATCTAGGTGATTTAGCTGTCACATTATCCTAGAAAATGAAAAACATGACATTATTAAAATGATTAAAAGTTATTACATTAGCCAGTGTTATTACATACTGTACCAGTTGAAGATCTTACAGTATAGAGACACATAGGCCAAGTGGTGGGAAAAAGTAATCAATTGTCAAACTTGAGTAAAAGTAAGGATACCTTAAATAGAAAATAATTCAAGTAAAAGTCACCCAGTAAAATACTAAAAGTCTAAATGTATTTGGTTTTAAATATACTTAAGTATCAAAAGTAAATGTCATTTCTAAAATATACTTAAGTAAAAGTATACATTTCTAATTCATTATATTAAGCAAACCAGATGGCACAATTAGTTTTTTTATTTTTATTTAAGGATAGCCAGGGTCACACAAAAAAACAGACTAAATGTATTAACAAAGCATTTATTTAGTGAGTCCACCAGATCAGAGGCGGTACAGATGACCAGAAATGTTCTCTTGATAAGTGTGAATTGGACCATTTCCTGTCCTGCTAAGCATTAAAATGTAATAAGTATTTTTGGGTGTAAGGGAAAATGTATTGAGTAAAAAGTGCATTATTTTCTTTAGGAATGTAGTGATGTAAAAGTTGTCAAAATATAAATAGTAAAGTAGAGACCCAAAAAACTACTTAAGTAGTACTTTAACGTATTTTTACTTAAGTACTTTACACCATTGCATAGGCCTGTATGTAACGATGTTTATTTTGTATTTATATTCTACTGTATTTGTGGTCTACAGCTACAACTTCTGTACAGTGCAATCGGAAAGTATTCAGACCCCTTGACTTTTTCCACATTGTTACGTTACAGCCTTATTCTAAACTTGATTATTGTTTTTTTTCTCCCTCAATCTATACACAATACCCCATAATGACAAAGAAAAAACATTTTTTTAGCAATGTTTGCAAATTTATAAATAAAAACTGATATTACATTTACATAAGTATTCAGACCTTTTACTCAGTACTTTGTTGAAGCACCTTTGGCAGCGATAGCCTCAAGTCTGTATTTGGGGAGTTTCTCCCATTTCATCTCTGCAGATCCTCGCAAACTGTCAGGTTGGATTGGGAGTGTCGCTGCACAGCTATTTTCAGGTTTCTCCAGAGATGTTAGATTGGGTTCAAGTCCGGGCTATGGCTGGGCCACTTAAGGACAGTCAGAGACTTGTCTTGAAGCCTCTCCTGCATTGTTTTGGCTGTGTGCTTAAGGTCATTGTCCTGTTGGAATGTGAACCTTCGCCCCAGTCTGAGGTCCGGAGAGCTCTGGACCAGGTTTTCATCAAGGATCTCTGTACTTTGCTCTGTTCATCTTTCCCTCGATCCTGACTAGTCTCCCAGTCCCTGCCTCTGAAAAACATCCCCACAGCATAATGCTGCCACCACCATGCTTCACTGTAGGGATGGTGCCAGGTTTCATCCAGACGTGACACTTGGCATT
The DNA here is from genome assembly GCF_057628025.1 of Oncorhynchus mykiss. NCBI lineage: Eukaryota > Metazoa > Chordata > Actinopteri > Salmoniformes > Salmonidae > Oncorhynchus > Oncorhynchus mykiss. Next base: position 16,562,483 of record NC_143027.1, on the reverse strand, counting down.
CAGGCCAAAGAGTTCAATCTTTGTTTCATCAGACCAGAGAATCTTGTTTCTCATGTGGAAAAGGGTTGAATAATTTCACGTTTAAATAATATTCACAGTTTAAATAACAAATATTCACCGTTTGAGTATCACAACGTCTATCCATTCATTATACATCACAACAAGCGCTCTATACTACCGGTAGCAGCAGCTAGGGGAGATTCCCCAGTGAAGCGCGCGGCCGCGTGCTGTTATCGGGCTACACGGATGGGTGCCCCACATGTAGGAGCAAAAATCAACCCGATATCTGACGGCAAATCACAATTTTTAATGACTGGATGTGTCGGTGAAAAGCTACACAAACCTTTGTACTCAGATATAGTTCTGAACAATACCATTGGGCGCATGCTTAGAAATCGTGGATAATTTGGTAGAAATTGCTCTGAGACCATGAGTTGCAGATGGGGGACGGAGCTGTGGGTACGTAGAACTGCGTAAATATTTCCGTTAATGAAGCTCGTTCTTGCTTTTATCTGATGGTGAACCTTATGATCAGTTGAGGTACTAAGTATTTGTGTATGTCTTTACAACAAAGTAGCGAGGGAGCATAACGCTCATGATGCTTCTCTGCGCGTGCATGCAGGCTTCATTATCGGAGGTATAGGCTAGTAACAGTGGCGGATTCTATACTGGTCGACTGTTGCGCTGTTGGCTACAGAATCGGGTTTTAGTCACGGTGATGGATATACTTATTTCTCATGAACCTCAATATCTATCCCCCATGTTGTCCACGTGTAAAGCTAGAGTTGCTTACACTATAATTCCCTATTAACCTATTATAATCACTAAGAAGCCATTGCAAATGGGGTTCATACCACTGGTATATACTCTGCAGATACAGCAGCTACGCTACAGCTGCATTGAGATACAGTAGCTACAGCTACTCTGGCAACATGTTTCATTTGTAACCTTGTAGCGAGCGCGGTATTGTAGGCAACGCATTTTGAGAATGTGTTTCTTCCCAGTTGTCTGTCTAATTTCACCTTATTATAATAATGATGATAATAATAATAATAAGAATAATACATTAAATGGCTATTGGCACTCTAGAACAGCGAACACGACATTTTTTGCGCTCACAAAAGGCAAATCTCGGAGAGGGTGAAGTCCAACATAACGAATTCAATATTTGCAACGATTGTTTTCTTTTGGAAAATGAAATCTAGCCTATAGTTCAATAGGATTGCTCTTTTATTTTACTGAGTTGTTTAGATGTGGCAGCCTACGCGTGTGCACAAATAGGCTATTGGATGCATTGCATAGATGCAAAAGTAACCCGCCACCACATTGTTCATTTGAGTGCATAACATATAATACATATCCCACCGCACTGACTGAACGACAATAGTCCTATTATGTTCACAATTTGCCTCCTGTATCTTATGTTGTAGGCCTACATACAGTTGTAGCTGAACAACAGCAGAAAGTAAAGTAGCAGCAGAATTACAGACCTAGTGTTGCAACAAAGACTGCTGTACACTATCCCTCTCTAATTTAACCATAATAGCACATTGCTATTCATTTTTCATAAACATTGTCTCAAGCCTGCAAAATAAAATAATGTTCTTTAGGAAGAAAAGCCACTGAGATAATTTAAGTAATTTATCAGACACTCTGGAGCGATTTACAGGAGCAATTAGAATTAAGTGCCATGCTCACATAGGCAGTATTGTCACCTAGGGGATTCGAACCGGCAGCCTTTCAAATACTGGACTAACGCTCTTAACTACTAGGCTACATGCCGCTTCAGAGCCAGTCTTGCCAGGGCTAGCTATTTTTTGTGAGTTTTAGAATTAACTTATTGCTTTGTTTTATAATTAATTCTCATTTTAATTTCTCTTACTTTTCTTACAGGACCAGTTTGACAACTTGGAAAAACACACCCACTGGGGCATTGAGTTTGTGGAGAAGTATACAAAATTTGTCAAAGAGAGATCTGAAATTGAAATCAGCTATGCAAAGCAAATCAGGTAAGGGCTGGGAAACCATTATCCTCATCACTCCCCATTTTGATACTGTCTGTCTCTCATGGCGGAGGCGTGACCGCTTGAGTACAGGACTACTAAAACATGTTTTGGTATGTTTCGTTGATTTGAGTAACTTTGATAAAACACTACAGAGCCTGTATCGCCAATGTCATCTATGTCATGTTACAATCAAGTGCAATGTCAAAAGGTAATGCTCGCAAACAGTGACACCATTATCTGTGGTATTCAGATTTTGATAAACTTTTCTGACATGCATACACCAGGCCAACAGGGCCCAGTGGTACAGTAATATTACGTTGCGCTAGTCCATCACTGCACATTACAATGTTGTAGTTGAAAGAGAAAGCCTTTTCAATAAAGGGCACAAATAAAGGTATAAATATCAGCCCACTTCAAAGTGATGTTCTAAATTCAGAGGTGAATTTAGAACACATAATGGTGGTAGTTTATGTAACAACAAAGTGAGATGGATTAGAAACAGATACAGGTCTTTAACTCGATGCAACCAGAAGTGTGGGTTGCATAGGTAACACAATACCATGGTTACTAGGTTATCCGTAGCAATGACCCACATTTGTTATCCTGCAATGGTCTTGGGAGCTTCCCACTGTATAATATGGGAGTACTTGCCAGACAGTGATAGTCTCTGACAGAGTCGTCCCCGGGGACAGTGGATGAGTTGCATCGCTGTCTGCCGTTCACTCACCAAGGAATACACACCAGCAAATTCCTGCATGCATAATCAACCAACATTAACCTTGTATCTGGAGAACATTATAAGGTGTTTTATGTGCCTCAGCAATAGTGCTGCAATCAGCTCTGAACTGGATTGTCCTATGGGTGTGTTTTGTTCTCTAGCCAGTATCACTAATGGCACCATTTTAGATTGTTAAATTGTGACTTTTCAACACCAACCATAATAGATTTGAATTCTTTACATATGTTGATTGTACAGTTGGTGGTATATTGATTTAGGAAACCATAGACTAAACACATCAGAATATGGACAGCACAGATTGGACACTGAATGGAGGAATTAAGCCTTTATAAATTAGGCAAAAATCCCCAAAAGAAAAGCAGGGGTTTAAACTGGCCTGAGAAGACAGACTAGGGTCTTATGAGTCATTTTATTTCCAAAGGGTTAACGTGAATCTGGGCGTATGGAATTTGCACCATGTGCTGTTGTGTCAGGATCCAGATTTGTCATGTGGCTGCAAGCAGACAAAAAGGTGGTTGGCACGTCTGGCAATCTGCTTAGCAACACATAAGAATAGATAGTCTGGAGCAGAGCACAGTGAGTGGAGGCTACCAGTGATTCATGGGGAGAAATGTATTCTGGAATTCTTGCCCCTGTGTCATTTCATGGTAGCCTCTGTATCTGCTTTCGATAGTCCACTCAGAAGATGCATATTATATTACATGATGTGAAATATCTTACATTTTTCTTTTGAACCATAAGTGTCATTGTACAGATTAGAGGTCGACCGATTAATCAGAATGGCCGATTAATTAGGGCCGATTTCAAATTTTCATAACAATCGGAAATCGGTATTTTTGGGTGCCGATTTGCCGATGTAAAAAAAAACAAAAACAATTCTACCTTTATTTAACTAGGCAAGTCAGTTAAGAACACATTCTTATTTTCAATGACGGCCTAGGAACGGTGGGTTAACTGCCTCGTTCAGGGGCAGAACGACAGATTTTCACCTTGTCAGCTCGGGGGATCCAATCTCGCAACCTTACAGTTAACTAGTCCAACTCAATAACGACCTGCCTCTCTCTCGTTGCACTCCACAAGGAGACTGCCTGTTACGCAAATGCAGTAAGCCAAGGTAAGTTGCTAGCTAGCATTAAACTTATCTTATAAAAAACAATCAATCATAATCACTAGTTAACTACACATGGTCGATGATATTACTAGATATAATCTAGCGTGTCCTGCATTGGTATAGAGGGAAATAGTCCTATAATTCCTATAATAACTACAACCTAAAACTTCTTACCTGGGAATATTGAAGACTCATGTTAAAAGGAACCACCAGCTTTCATATGTTCTCATGTTCTGAGCAAGGAACTGAAACGTTAGCTTTCTTACATAGCACATATTGCACTTTTACTTTCTTCTCCAACACTTTGTTTTTGCATTATTTAAACCAAATTGAACATGTTTCATTATTTACTTGAGGCTAAATAGATTTTATTGATGTATTATATCAAGTTAAAATAAGTGTTCATTCAGTATTGTTGTAATTGTCATTATTACAAATAAATAAAAAAAATCGTCCGATTAATCGGTATCGGCTTTTTTGGTCCTCCAATAATCGGTATCGGCGTTGAAAAATCATAATCGGTCGACCTCTAGTACAGATAGTATGATGATATTTCAAGATGAATCTTGCACACACAGTTGTGCTTTCACAGGAAGGCTCTATCCCCAGTTGGATGTTCATAGAGATCTGTACATATGAGACCCAGATGCAGAGGTACACAGAGGATAATCTGTCACTTGTCAGGATCAAAATTCTAGTTGCCCATTAAATATATTAGTAGGCCTCTGGATTACCCCTCTCTGTTAGGGGTCACCATAAAGCAGGATTTAGCACTGTGAGTGACCTTCTCCTGAGGCTTAGGCAGGTGGCTGTCACTCCGCTAAAGGCCCGTCCATTTATCAGCAGATTTTGACATCCTGTTACTGGGCGTCCCTTCCCCATGAGTACACAAATATACTCTATTTTTGTTTACGTGTCCCTCTGTATCTCTCCACAGTGACCCCATTTACAGTGTATTGAATGTTTTCTACACCTGTACTGACTTTTGTTTCCATTCCGTAACAGAAATCTATCGAAAAAATATCAGCCCAAGAAAAACTCAAGAGAGGAAGATGAATACAAGTGAGTGAAATGTAAATGCATCAAGGATTAATGTTCACTATATCAGGTTGACCGTGCACATTAATGTGACTATTCTTTTTGTGATGAATTCATGAAGTCATGTAATTAATTAGCTGATTTCCCATCTCCACTCGTTACCGACTGTTAGTGGGTAAAAATAGCTATTTCAGATTAACATGGCTAGACTTTCATGGCTTGCTGTGAAACACTCCATATCTGCCCTGGAGATTATTATTATTATTTCCAGATGGATAATTTTTTTTCATCAAGAAGTTATCCTTTGTTGTATGTGCTAAACAGTTGGACAATTCCAAGACACATGTGCATAGTGACTGTTTGAGAGAAAATTAGAGTCATTTCTTAAGGCAAGGGAGGAAGCCTTTGAAGAAAGTAGTGCCAGATGAGGGGGGAAGGGCTATATGGACTCTCATGATGCTTAAACCGACTAGCCACCCTTAACCCTGACCCTAATCCTTACCCTAACCGTGACCTAATTTTACCCAATTCTGAAGTGAAATATCGGTTTAAGCATCAGGGATGTCCATATAACCTTTTCCAAATGAGGGTGTTATCCATGTCTTATTTCCCCTCCTTAATCTCAAAATCACAAAAACCGAATTCTAAGTATGTCCTGTCGCTCAAAGACCCTGCCAAAGTGGTCTGTAAATTCTATAATTTTGAATATTATATAGTCCATAATATACAGTACTTATACATTTTTTCTTATCACATTATATGACCAAATATATTCCTCTCTGATAGTGGAATGTGCTGATAATCTTCTGTAGAAGTATGACATTAATATTTCTCAGGATGTATAATGATAAAGCTGTCGTGATTTAAATGTGAAAAAAGTTTTTAAACACATTTCGTGGTCACATCTCGTCTTGTTACCAGGTACACGTCCTGTCGGGCCTTCCTGATGACCCTGAACGAGCTGAACGACTATGCGGGACAACACGAGGTCATGGCTGAGGATCTCACCACTCACATCATCTGTGAGCTGACGCGGTACATCCAGGAGTTAAAAGCAGAGAGGAAATCGGTAAAACATCCCTTTTCCTGTGTATCGCTCCTTCAGACATGACTTGAACTCTCCCAGATCGTGATCATTGGCAGCTCAACCATTTTGTAGTGAGGCTATCCAGAGATTATGGATGTCACATGATCTGAACCAAACCAGCCAATCCTGGGTCAACCACCTCATGGTACTTTGGAAAACATAACAATCAGATCAACAAATGTGCAAAATTAATTGCTGGAGCTGATACAAAAATGCTATTATGTCATTGGTGTGTCCGACGCAGCCAGGGATCAAGCTGATAATCTGTCATGGTGTTGATCCTCATTTTACACCAGCCCATCCAGTAAATCCCGGGGGTAGAACTGGGTCAAGTATCCAGATCAATGGATTGGGAGCAGGTTGACCCTAGTGTCCCCACCCATCCATAGTAGCCTCCACTGCTGATAAGTGGACCAGGCCTTTGTCTGGAGCTGGGTGGCTGGAACTGACATGGGGGGAGGGGTGTGTATGATGAAAGCAATGTATAGCACACACTTTTGTAAAGCTTTGGTTTTGGCCTCTTGTCTGACCGCATGGTCTTTGACCGTGGCTCAGCTCAGAGCGAGAGAGTTAGTCCTTTTTAGTTTTTTGAAACCAGCTTATTTCAGGCCTGCCATTCCTGTTGCATTATTTTGATTTTCTAACCTGTAGTAAAGGTAGATTTGATCGATAGCTCACTCCGACGTAATGTTTTTTTCATTTATAAAATTCCCAACTAGAACATGGCGTAGTTAAATGAGGTCCTGATACCAGGCATTGAACATTAGCTTTCTAAGTCTCCTATCATTTAAATTCAACTCGCAACAAAAGCAGAGGTGAATTTTTGAGATTCCGTAAGGGCCCTTGGAGGTGGTTGTATCTGCTGTGAGGAGCATTACATATGTCAAGAATAAACACATCAGCAAATCTCTTTAGTCAGTTTAGTTTTGGCTCAGTAGTTTTGATTCCATGGAATGACTAAGGAGTAGATGTGTATTTTTTGGTGGGGATGTTATGTGCTTGTAGTCTACAGTGCGTAGCTCTTCCATTCACCATAAGGAGTGTCATACGATATTTCATAAGAGATGTAGATGTCTCGTGACTGTCTAGTTCTAGATACTAAACTGTTCAGGGTTCAAACCACAAATGATTCTACTGCTGTTTATGCACCTTTTAACAGATTAACATATACAATTATTTTTGCAGCATTTCCATGATGGCCACAGAGCTCAGCAACACATTGAGAATTCTTGGAAACAACTAGAATCCGTAAGTGTCCTCCTGAGGTAGGAGTAATTGAAGAGATACATGACTGAACCATTCCAACTTGACATGTGAATTGCTTCTTTTCAGAGTAAACGGAGATTTGAGAGAGACTGTAAGGAGGCGGATAGAGCCCAGCAGTACTTCGACAAGATAGATGCTGACATCAACGTGACTAAAGCAGACGTCGAAAAGGTAAGTTATAGACTGACGTAGAAATGTTCACTCCTACACACAATTGACTTGAGCTCATCACGTGTGTGTGTGTGTGTGTGTGTGTGTGTGTGTGCGTGTGTGTGTGTGTGAGAGAATGTGAAGCTACTCTTAGTCGCCACTCCACTCCTACTCATAAAGCTGTGAACATGGTTTGCGTGGCAACAGCTGCACTGACAAGAGAATGATGTGGCCCTCTTGGAAGTAGGGTAGGAGCCAAATATGAATCACTGCTGGTAGACAATGGTATAGTGCTTCATGGCGCTCCAGCAATGGGCTTTTCTCATTGTTCACTCTATACTCTATTCCTCAGATGCTATCCAAGCCGTGTTACTGTACCAGTGCAATGCCGATTCCAAAAAACATTGCTATTATTTCAGTACTGATTAGATAACGGTGCTAATTCACTATTGATTGCAAAAAACAGTTTAGCATGTCTATCAGGTATCTGATCTGTCCAACGTAGAAACAAAGCTAGCTCAATGTACAGTAGTGGCAACAGAATTGAGTTTAAACAGCCACTGCTAATTCCAGTTAACATAAACCACCACTAACCAAAAATCAATGGTAGGGATGGGGGCAAATGTACAGTGTTAAAAACATTTAGCCAAATCACCTGTAACTTTAAACCAAGTCAAATAGTTGATTTCAGTTGATTTAGCCATGACATTGCACGGTTGCCTACAAGTGTACAAAGATGCAAACAGTTTGCAAACCTTCTCAGGCACTGTTGACATCACGCAGTGAAATGTACCACCTAAAGTCAAGAATCTCAGAAAGCTAACATGGACTAACCTAACAGAATAAGTTATCATTAAACGTTAACATACATTTTCGTGTCATTTACTGTTGTACAAATTCACCTTCCCTATGAAATTAGTTGAAAACCATACAAGCAATGCCATAGTCAAAGTATAAAAAACTATATTCCACATTAGGTACCAGTCAAAAGTTTGGACACACCTACTAATTCAAGGTTTTTTCTTTATTTGTACTATTTTCTACATTGTAGAATAATAGTGAAGACATCAAAACTATGAAATAACACATATGGAATCATGTAGTAACCAAAAAAATATTAAACAAATCAAAATATACTTTAGATTATTCAAAGTGGCCACCCTTTGTCTTTGACAGCCTTGCACACTCCTGGCATTCTCTCAACCAGCTTCATGAGGTAGTCACCTGGAATGCATTTCAATTAACAGGTGTGGCTTGTTAAAAGTTGTAGAATTTCTTTCCTTCTTAATGCCTTTCAGCCAATCAGTTATGTTGTGACAAGGTAGGGTGGTATACAGAAGCCCTATTTGGTAAAAGATCAAGTCCATATTATGGCAAGAACAGCTCAAATAAGCAAAGACAAATTACAGTCCATCATTACTTTAAGACATGAAGGTCAGTCAATCCAGAAAATGTCAAGAACTTTGAATGTTCCTTCAAGTGCAGTCGCAAAAACCATCAAGCGCTATGATGAAACTGGCTCTCATGTGGAACACCACAGGAAAGGAACAGACTTACCTCTGCTGCAGAGGATAAGTTCATTAGAGTTAACTGCATCTCAGATTGCGGCCCAAATATATGCTTCACAGAGTTTAAGTAACAGACATATCTCAACATCAGCTGTTCAAAGGAGACTGCGTGAATCAATCCTTCATGGTGGAATTGCTGCAAAGAAACCACTACCAAAGGTCACCAATAATAAGAAGAGACATGCTTGTCCCAAGAAATACGAGCAATGAACATTAGACCAGTGGAAATCTGTCCTTTGGTCTGATGAGTCCAAATTTGAGATTTTCGGTTCCAACCGCCGTGTCTTTGTGAGACGCAGAGTAGGTGAACGAATGATCACCGCATGTGTGGTTCCCACCGTGACGCATGGAGGAGGAAGTGTGATGGTGTGGGGGTGCTTTGCTGGTGACACTGTCAGTGATTTATTTAGAATTCAAGGCACACTTAACCAGCATGGCTACCACAGCACTCTGCAGCGATACGCTATCCCATCTGGTTTGCGCTTAGTGGGACTGTCATTTGTTTTTCAACAGGACAATGACCCAAAATACACCTCCAGGCTGTGTAAGGGCTATTTGACCAACGAGAGTGATGGAGTGCTGCATCAGATGAACTGGCCTCCACAATCACCCAAACTCAACCCAATTGAGATGGTTTGGGATGAGTTGGACCTCAGGGTGAAGGAAAAGCAGCCAACAGTGATCAGCATAATATGCAGTCCAACTCATCCCAAACCATCTCAATGTGTGGGAACTCATTCAAGACTTTTGGAAAAGCATTCCTCATGAAGCTGGTTGAGAGAATGCAAAGAGTGTGCAAAGCTGTCATCAAGGCAAAGGGTGGCTACTTTGAAGAATCTCAAATAGAAAATATAGTTTGATTTGTTTAACACTTTTTTGGTTACATGATTCCGTACAGTATGTGTTATTTCATTGTTTTGATGTCTTCACTATTATTCTACAATGTAGAAAATAGTAAATATAAAGAAAAACCCTTGAATGAGCAGGTGTGGCCAAAATGTTGACTGCTACTGTAGTTCAAGCCTTTTTGCAGTCTAGATGTTCATTAGTAGTTCATTCAGTACATTACTAATAAATTAATACAACTTTCACATAATTAGGACATCTAAAACCTGTCTGTAGTGCTCTGAAACTAACTCTGTTTTTGTTTTCCATCACGTCTTATAGCGGTGCTATCTCAAGGTAGGTTTACCAGGCGTCTGTATGTCTCTAAGGATCTGTCTCTATGTTCAATGTACACCCGTAGACATACACTACATGGCCAAAAATATGTGGGGACCCCTGCTTGTTGAGCATCTCAATCCAAAATCATGGGCATTAATATTAGAGGTCGACCGATTAATCGGAATGGCCGATTAATTAGGGCCGATTTCAACTTTATAACTATCGGAAATCGGTATTTTTGGGCGCCGATGTTTTTTAATTTTTATATATATATTTTTTATATCTTTATTTAGCTAGGCAAGTCAGTTAAGAACACATTCTTATTTTCAATGACGGCCTAGGAACGGTGGGTTAACTGCCTCGTTCAGGGGCAGAACGACAGATTTTCACCTTGTCAGCTCGGGGGACCCAATCTTGCAACCTTACAGTTAACTAGTCCAACGCAATAACGACCTGCCTCTCTCTCGTTGCACTGCCTGTTACGCGAATGCAGTAAGCCAAGGTAAGTTGCTAGCTAACATTAAATATATCTTATAAAAAACAATCAATCATAATCACTAGTTAACTATGATGATAATACTAGAAATTATCTAGCGTGTCCTGCGTTGCATATAATCTGACTGAGCATACAAGCATACAAGTATCTAAGTATCTGACTGAGCGGTGGTAGGCAGAAGCAGGCGCATAAACATTCATTCAAACAGCACTTTTGTGTGTTTTGCCAGCAGCTCTTCGTTGTGCGTCAATTATTGCGCAGTTTCTGACTTCAAGCCTATCAACTCCCGAGATGAGGCTGGTGTAACCGAGGTGAAATGGCTAGCTAGTTAGCGCACGCTACTCTCTCTGAGCCTTCTATTAGTTGTTCCCCTTGCTCTGCATGGGTAACGATGCTTCGATGGTGGCTGTTGTCGTTGTGTTGCTGGTTCGAGCCCAGGGAGGAGCGAGGAGAGGGACGGAAGCTATACTGTTACACTGGCAATACTAAAGTGCCTATAAGAACATCTAATAGTCAAAGGTTAATGAAATACAAATGGTACAGAGGGAAATAGTCCTATAATTCCTATAATAACTACAATATAAAACGTCTTACCTGGGAATATTGAAGACCCATGTTAAAAGGAAAACCACCAGCTTTCATATGTTCTCATGTTCTGAGCAAGGAACTGAAACGTTAGCTTTCTTACATAGCACATATTGCACTTTTACTTTCTTCTCCAACACCTTGTTTTTGCATTATTTAAACCAAATTGAACATGTTTCATTATTTACTTGAGGCTAAATTGATTTTATGGATGTATTATATTAAGTTAAAATAAGTGTTCATTCAGTATTGTTGTAATTGTCATTATTACAAATAAAGAAAAAAAATTGGCCGATTAATGGGCATCTGCTTTTTTGGTCCTCCAATAATCGGTATCGGTATCGCGTTGAAAAATCATAATTGGTCGACCTCTAATTAATATGGAGTTGGTCCCCCCTTTGCTGCTATAACAGCCTCCACTCTTCTTGGAAAACTTTCCTCTAGATGTTGAAACATTGCTGTGGTGACTAGCTTCCATTCAGCCACGAGCATTAATGAAGTCGGGCACTGATGTTGGTCAATTAGTCCTGGCTCGCAGTCGGCGTTCCAATTCATCCCAAAAGTGTTTGATGGGGTTGAGGTCAGGGCAGGCCAGTCAAGTTCTTCCACACCGATCTCAACAAACCATTTCTGTATGGACCTCCCTTTGTGCACAGGAGCATTCTCATGCTGAAACAGGAAAGGGCTTTCCACAAACTGTTGCCACAAAGTTGGAAGCACAGAATGTCATTGTATGCGGTAGCGTTAAGATGTCCCTAACCCAAACCATTGAAAACAGCCTCAGGCCATTATTCCTTCTCCACCAAACTTTCCAGTTTTTATTTTTATTTATCTGTTATTTTACCAGGTAAGCTGACTGATAACGCGTTCTCATTTGCAGCAATGACCTGGGGAATAGTTACAGGGGAGAGGAGGGGGATTAATGAGCCAATTGTAAACTGGGGATTATTAGGTGACCGTGATGGTTTGAGGGCCAGATTGGGAATTTTGCCAGGACACCGGGGTTAACACCCCTACTCTTACGATAAGTGCCATGGGATCTTTAATTACCTCAGAGAGTCAGGACACCCATTTAACGTCCCATCCGAAAGACGGCACCCTACACAGGGCAGTGTCCCCAATCACTGCCCTGGGGCATTGGGATATTTTTTTAGACCAGAGGAAAGAGTGCCTCCTACTGGCCCTCCAACACCACTTCCAGCAGCATCTGGTCTCCCATCCAGGAACTGACCGGGACCAACCCTGCTTAGCTTCAGAAGCAAGCCAGCAGTGGGATGCAGGGTGGTATGCTGCTGGCACTATGCATTCAGGCAGGTAGTGTTCTCCTGGCATCACCACAACCAGATTTGTCCTTCGGACTGCCAGATGGTGAAGTGTGATTCATCACACCAGAGAACGCGTTTCCACTGCTCCAAAGTCCAATGGCGGCGAGCTTTACACCACTCCAGCCAATGCTTGGTATTGCGCTTGGTGATCCTAGGCTTGTGTGCGGCTGCTCGGCCGTGGAAACCCATTACGTGAATCTCCCGACAAACAGTTCTTGCTTCCAGGGGCAGTTTGGAACTCAGTAGTGAGTGTTGCAACTGAGGACAGACCATTTCTACACACTATGTGCTTCAGCACTTGGCGGTCCTGTTCTGTGAGTTTGTGTGGTTTGTCACTTCGCAGCTAAGCTGTTGTTGCTCCTAGACGTTTCCACTTCACAATAACAGCTCTTCCAATTGGCCGAGGCAGCACATTTGACTGACTGACGTTTTGGAAAGTGGCATCCTATCACCTTGCCACGTTGAAAGTCACTGAGCTCTTCGGTATAGCCATTTTACTGCCAATGTTTGAGATTGCATGTTTGTGTGCTCGATTTTATACACATGTAAGCAATGGCTGTGGCTGAAATAGCCAAATGGTGTCCACATACTTTTGTATATATAGTGTACTATTGCTGGTTTCACTCGGAACGTCATTTCAAAATAAGATCTTCAAAGACTTGGAAGGGACACAGTTATGAATTGGAATGGGTATTTAAAGTAAGAAACTGATGTGGTTAGTTAGTGGGTGCATTATTCCTAAATGGTAATGGAATGACACTACAGTGAATAGACGCATCTATAAACATATTCATATAGAAACACATAATAAATATAGGCACAAATAAAATGCATTATTGTTTCGATTGCAAGGTATAATGTCATGCATACAAAATGTTTTGTTTGACCAATCTGAGTCCTGTTATGCTATGGATACAGTCCTCAACGGTCTGCTGAAACAACATCCAGATCCTGTCCTGTCAGTGTAGTTTGTCTGTGTTCATACTGTATCTTTGTGGAGTATGTGCATGCTAAATTAACCTGTTTTCTTTTGTTATTGTTGTTTGTTATGGTCAATGTTTCCTTCGTCTGGTCATCATAAACATTAAATGTGAATCGAGGAGCTGCATTACATGACATTAACTAATGGTCTTGACTTCCTGGCATGGTAAAATACACATTCTTGACACTATAGGGGAGGCCCACTCCCAGCAAAGTAACACCGCATAGTTCAGCTTTGAAACACATACTAACCCTCAGGTCATCATTTGTATAACTCTACTATGCTTTACTATATCCACTATCAACACTCCTCTCTCCCTCCAAGAGGAAAGGAAAGCCACAGAATTCTCGTATCCTGCCACTAATGTATCTATGGCCTAAGCGCTTCCCCTAGCCGTGTTTCCTTGTCTTGTTCAAAGTGGCAGAGCCATATGAAATATTCATTGACACTGTTAAGATCCTGGAATGTCAGGTGCATAAATGTAACTGTAATAAGAGGATAAGGGTGGGTTGGTTCTACTCTCTCATGATCATTTGATGAAAATATTTATTTTGGGGATGAATAAAGTCTCCACACTGTATACAGTCCTAGGCCACCCTTGGCTATTTTTTTTACAACACGCTGTGGACCATAACGACAGTGGTACTTATATGTGTGGTTTTGAGATTTGTGTTGTTTTTGTGCTTTAACTCAAGCATACTGTATGTCTGTATGGGGATTTCAGTTCAATATTATTCACATTCTGTTTATAATTTTTTAAATATTGACTTTGCTTTGTTCAGTGTTATGCGTGTTAACACACAATGTACTGTGTCAATGTTCTGTGGAACTACGCAAGGTTTTACAGTCCCACTTGTTGTCGTACGTGCAAATCTTTAAACCCTCTCTGAACTCCCTCTCGGTATACAGGCCAGACAGCAGGCCCAGATGAAACACCAAGTGGCAGAGGACAGCAAGAATGAATACCTCACCTTCCTGCAGAAGTTCAACAAAGAGCAGAATGCACATTATCATACCCTCATACCTCACATCTTTCAGGTAGTTCACCTCACTCACAGTACAGGTTATTGGAAGCGCTTCGGGGTGAAACTCATTGCATTCACCAGTGCTCAGTGCTTGACCTGGGCAGGAGCTCACTGGAGCTCCTCAACATCTCTACTGCTTGAGCAACTGCACCTCATAGAGGATTTGCTCAAAACTATTATGGAGCTCCTGCACCAATACATCAACAGTACAGGCACCCAAAATGAGTACCGGCACCTATTTCAGTCCTAGTAAAGTACTGCCAGTACTCACATCCACCCTGTTCACAATATAACTGATTTGTATGTGTTTTGCAAATCACAATTCTATTTTAATCTAAGAATGTCTTCTTTACTGCAGAAACTACAGGAGATGGAAGAAAAACGTATAGAGAGAGTGGGAGAGTCTATGAAGACTTACGCAGAGGTCGATCGGAAAGTGCTACCTATTGTTGGCAAATGTTTAGATGGTATGACCAAAGCAGCAGAATCCATAGAGCCAAAAATGGTTAGTAGGGCACTGCATGTTTATAACATGGTTCTTGTTATGTACAGTCATTTTACATAGTGACAAACTGCCAGGAAAGTGCATAGAAAAATCAGTTCTACATTTCAGTGTCATCATTTGAGTGGATTTCTATATAAAGGAGCGGAGAGAATATTATTGCAGTTGTTCGTGGTTCTATTTGCTGAAGCGGTAAAGGGTTAGCAGCCCACTAAATATAGGAGGAGAAGATCAATTATTTACACCATCAAAACGCTGACTTTGGTGCTTCTTTAATGGCTGTCCCACTTTCACATGAATGAAATGTGATTGTTGCTAAAGTCAACACGGGTGTCGTAACCAATAGTGACCAGTTTTATTCTATATCTCAAAGGAATCCAGTTTTGGGGCATTTGTTGACATATACATTTACCTATGATAAAAAAAATAAAAAAATAAAAATACAGTAGCGTGAACTCAGTTTTACTATGTATCTGAGATCAGTGTTGGTCTAGGATCAGCCCCCCAACCCCCATTAATTTATTATAGTGAAGATAAAACTCATCCTAGATCAGCACTTGTACTCTAAAATGCTTTCCGTGGTGTGTTTGAAGAGCCATGGCTTTGCTGTAATTGTGTCTCCCTGCGCCAGATAAGAGTTTAAAATGCCGTAGTTTTGAAGTTGGCTTCCGTGAGGAATACTTGTACTGTAAAGTGCAAATGAGTTTCTGCAATTTGGTTCATTTTGGTGCCCTCAAGCTGAAATGCATTTGGTAAATATTCATAATATTCTGTCTGTTATACATTAATGAACTCACTATCCCCTACAGGACACCAAGCATGTGGTGGAATCCTACAAGTCTGGCTTCGAGCCACCCGGCGACGTAGAGGTTGAGGACTATAGTCTGTCTATGAGGCGGACAGTGTCAGAGTCCAGCTATCTAAACTCGCAAGGGGAGACCAAGCCCAGCCGCAGCAACAGCAGGGGAAAACTGTGGCCTTTCATCAAGAGAAACAAGGTAAGGATAACACCATCAGTCCACAAGACTGTCCTCAACCTACTGTACTAGCCAGGGTCGCGTTTGGCAGGGCACCACGCTGTGGAAGGTTCAGGCACAAACACATGTTGACGAACACACGCACATCTCTGACATGAAGTATAAGGAATCCTGTCCACTCTCATCATTGAACGCGGCCCTGGTGTCTGACTCAACGCGGCCCTGGTGTCTGACTCAACGCGGCCCTGGTGTCTGACTCAACGCGGCCCTGGTGTCTGACTCAACGCGGCCCTGGTGTCTGACTCAACGCGGCCCTGGTGTCTGACTCAACGCGGCGCTGGTGTCTGACTCAACGCGGCCCTGGTGTCTGACTCAACGCGGCGCTGGTGTCTGACTCAACGCGGCGCTGGTGTCTGACTCAACGCGGCCCTGGTGTCCCGACTGGACTGCAGAAGGATTTTTTTTTTCCTAATATGAAATAAATGCTTGTTGGAAACACTATTTATCTAAATGTTTAACTTGTACTGGACACAGTGTCTTAACCGCTGCTGTCTTAAGTGTTGGTAACCATATTCTTTGTTGTTCTTCCATCATTTCAATATTTTTGGTGTTACTTTTCCTGATTTCGTTCTGTTATTGTTTTGTTCCATACCACTCCATGACCCTTACCCATAGCTTATGTCTTTGTTAGCTTCTCCACGCCAACCACCCCCTCTCCCCCCTACCTCCCCATCACCTGCTGCCGTGCACAACGGCCCCCAGTCTCCCCAGCAACCCAGTGAGCCCCTCTCCCACCGCCTCAACGAGTTCATGACCTCCAAACATAAAATGCAATGCTTAAGGAGTCTGAAGCGTGGGGTAAGTTGATTGTGTACAGGGAGATTGACTCTGTGCTTATGACATTGACGTGGTGCCTATGGGCTACTGATAGTGGCTCCTACTGTTGCTCGTTCCCTTTAAATGGCATCTGACCTGGCCTATCACCTGCAGACAATCGTATGGAAGTTGTGTTTATTCTGGCACTGTGTCCAAATTTCCAATTTACGATTGGTGTGTGTGTGTGTGTGTGTGTGTGTGTGTGTCATGTGGTTTAAGATTTGTTTATACTGTAGGTGGACAAAATGCTGCAAATGGCGAATGAACTGTTCAGACTGACATGCCATGTACCTTAATATCCACAACCCTTCATTGCTGCTTGTACAGCGTCATACTTCCGTCTCAAAGTTTCAAGCGTATGTTGACATTGTGTCTTTTTCGTCCCATTGTCTCCCCTCACTTGGAAAGCTTTCTCTCAAGCTGGTAAGCACTACTGTTTTCATAACTCTTCAGATGGTTGATGATTGTGATTTTGTAATGCACACATTACAAATGCAATCTACATCACTATAGATTAATCTAAAGGGTGTACTTTCAACTAAATATGCTCATCTCAGATCTCATTGTTGCTGACAACAATAATGTGCAGTGAAAAAGTATTTGCCCCCTTTCAGAATTTTCTCTATGTTTGCATATGTTTGACACTGAATGTTATCAGATCTTCAACCAAAACCTAATATTAGATAAAGGGCACCTGAGTTTACAAATAACAACAACAAAAAAGTATACTTATTTTATTTATGTAGTTAAAGTTATGCAATGCCAAATTCCCCTGTGTGAAAACATTATTGCCTCCTTACACTCTAACTGGTTGTGCCACCTTTAGCTGCAATGACTGCAACCAAATGCTTCCCGTAGTTGTTTTATCAGTCTCTCACGTCCCTGTGGAGAAATGGTGGCCCACTCTTCCATGCAGAACTGCTGTAACTCAGTGACATTTATCGGTTTTCAAGTATGTTAATTATTGTGTTCTTCTTTGTTCACTCAGGTTCCCTTGAACTAATATTAGGTTTTGGTTGAAGATCTGATAACATTCAGTATAGAAAATGTGCAAAAGTAGAGAAAATTAGAGAAGGGGAAAAAACATTTTCACAGCAAGGTAGATAAAGACAGTAAACATATATAAAAGTCACTGCTCCATGGCGTTAGGCTTCTTTTAGTAGGAGGATGTCTGAGTGTTTATTTGGTGGTTTGTTTTTTCATAGGGTTCTGGCCCTGAAGATTGTAGTCACCTGCCTCCTGAACAGAGGAGGAAGAAGCTACAGGCCAAAATCAATGACATCAACAAGGAAATACAAAAAGAGATGGATCAGAGGTAGAGTACATGTGTGAAAGTCCAATTGTGAATCTAGATAAGGAGTTTTAAACGAACTAAAAACGGGAACAATTCTTCAAGATGAATGTGTGAATGCGTTGTAGGGATGCTCTGTCTACAATGAAGGACGTGTACATAAAGAACCCACACATGGGGGACGCCAACAGTGTGGACCCACGATTAGAGGAGATCTGCCAAAATACTGACAAGTTACAACTGGATGCAAGGAAATATGAAGTAAGTTGAAATGTTACAAAGGATCCATGTCGATGCATGTTAGATATTTTATGTTTGCCAGAGTATGTTATAGTGGTGGTGCTGACGACTCCAGACCACACACTAAGATCTGGGCTTGAATCCTGTGTCTGAGTCTTTCACTGCTGACTTTCCCTTCATTTTCCCACGCCGATCCAAAATAAAGAAGGGTGTGGTGTTCCACACACTAGTTCATGTATGTCTGTATTCTTATATTCTATTGTGGTTGTTGCATTGTTGAGAAGGTGAGCATTTTGTTGGACGATGAATAAACCTTGAAATGTACCATCAAGTACAAATCAAGTATTGTTGAGTCTAAACCTTTTGATGTTTGTCTGCAGGCCTGGCTGGTAGAGGTGGAGACCAGGTTAGCAGAGAAGAGTGACAAACACAGACCACCAAGTGGATTGTACAACTCCCAGACTACTACACCAGTGAACAACAACTGTGCACATGTCAACCGAGAGAGGTAGAACCTATGTGCCCCTTACTATATCTCAGAAACAGTGGACTAGCAGACGGGGAAAAAACACAACCAAACCTCGCACTAGCTAGCTAACCATGTCTGTCACAAGAGATTACCATATGTTTTGACTAAAACTTGTTTGTGGGCTTGTTGCACATGATCTATTATGCTCTAAATATAACTGACAAGGACTGTCAATTGACTCAATGTATGCGTATTAATACTGCTTTAAATGTATGAGTTTATGGATTTGACAAATCTCACCAGGGCCATATGTGTAACCTTGAATGATATATTTGGGTTTGCACCAGTGGAGGCCGGTGACTTGAAAAATGACACATAGTATCCATGTTGTTGGTCTTTACTGTTGCTCTTCATGTGGTTAGCCCGGACGGAAGCTACACAGAGGATCATAGCACAGAGCATCACCTCAAATCTCGGAGCACCGACTTTGATGACGACTTTGATTACGAGGACCCACTCCCCACTATCGGAACCTGCAAATCACTCTACCCTTTCGAAGGTATGCCAAGGCCCCTTCTGGAAATGTGTGTTGTTGTTGTTAGATTGGGGTTCGATGTATTTTTCAGAACAGATGTGGGTCAAATAACAGGGAAGCGGCTTCTTCCGACATGTTAAAAAAAAGGTCTGCAAAGAGGATTTAAATCATCGGGGCATATTCAGAAATGTAAACTTTATATCATTACATAGGTTATTGTTAAATGATTGCAAATGAACTTGGTGCTTTGCATCACCCTGCGAGAGTTTTTCACATTAACGATCTACTGTTGGTGCAGCATAGGCATTTTGGATGTGAGTAACATTTTAACACTGTCAGCTGCAAAATAACAGTAACTTGCTGTTTTCCCTTTCCTGTTTCCCCTTCTCAGGTCAGAACGAAGGCACCATTTCCATGACCGAGGGGGAGCTGCTGTATGTCATCGAGGAGGATAAGGGTGACGGGTGGACGCGGGTGCGCAGGAACGAGGATGAAGAGGGATACGTACCCACATCTTACATCAAGGTCTTTTTCGACACAAATGCCAAAGGTGCTATGACATACATATAATTGTCATTGTTTGAGAGAGGGGAAATGGGTGGAGCAGCAAAAACAAATATCCTGACATTTCAAACCCCCTGAACTCTGGTGTTTCAGAAATATCACAGAATGATTTGAGACGGAACTCTCAGATCAACGGACCTTATTTACATTTATACTTGGGCTTTTTACGTTCTACCATTTTGCTCCCGTTGAAACTCATTGTGGAGAAGTGTTTGTTTGTGTGTATGAAGACGTGTGGATGTGATAAGTTGTCAGAACCAAGTTAAGTTGTCTCGACCCCACTGTCGATATCAGCTACGCCTTAACTTCTAGCACTAATAATAATAACCCATGTCAATTTATTGATTTATTTGACCAACAAAATACAGTTTCTCATATTAGAGAGCATTGCATCTAAACATATAAATTCCTATTTGGAATAGCTATTATTGCATGCCTAAAGGGAGGCTCGTTATGCTCTGCCAGCCTCCACTGCATTGCATTGACAGTACATCGCAAATCTGCACTTGAGCAACCATCATTGGCAGGAGATTACTGAAAGATTGCCTCTCTGCTTCACAAATTAAATCAGTTGTTGCATGTGGCATGTTTCAAAGAGGACATGCCTGTTCACACAGTAAAGGTAAAGAACATGGCTTGCATGTTATCTTGATTAGGATGGTACAACAGACTAGTAACATATTCTCTTCTACAAACTGTTGTTGACTTTCCTCCAAAATCTGACAAAGGGGCTTCATTGAAGCGCCTAAATGACTGAATGTTGTGCTAGGTTTACAGTGGTGTTCTCCACAGACAAGCGTTCATTTCATTCTGAGACACATGGTAACGCACCCACCACCATTCTATCATTGGCATGTGATTCATTGTTTTTTTTTAGAATGAATAATATATCCCTGCTTTGCTTTTTTTTATTTGATACGGAGTTGTTCTGCATGCTTGAGCCAATTGATAAGTCAAAGTAAGTCAAATCAGATGAATGAACATAGTATTGCAACCAGGTGATATTCCTCTGTTTGGAAAATGATTAACACATGTAGCCTCAAGTTTTCTGTATGTTGATTTGCCATTGACGGTCAGAAACCTGCTCTGGTGCAGCATAGACTCAACTCTAGAGAAACGTTATCTGCCACAATCATTTTCAGAATGTGAAGGAATGTCATGGAATGACTTTCCTCGTGTCTTGATGCATCACCTCTAACATGTCGTGTCATTTTTGTTTGTTTGCTTTTTTTGTTTGCTTTTTTTCTTATTGCAGATTCCTAAAAGTCTTTGGCTCGCACAGGGATGGCAGGGCACAGGTCCTTCAAAAAGCGCCCTCCTCTTAAAACTGTAGTCAGAGAGACGACAGACTAAAGGGACAAGTTGCAAGGCAGTCCAGTTTGTGACCCAGTACAGGAATCCATTGTGGGGTTCTGTTGAATGGAGCAAAAACAACACACATTGCGGGGCAACCACCATTTCTAGTCATTTTCCTATTGATTGTTTCTGCAAGCTTGCTTGTTGTTTTTCTAACTGCAGATGAGAATGTTCATGTTGTGGCTGCTTGCTATTCTACTGTACCTTGAGCCCAGGGGCGGTACCTGTTTAAGGGGAGGGGGGAGTCTGAGATGGCCTTGTTACATATTGACTATTCCAAACCTGCCTTCAAGCTATCATCACAACAAACACTAAACTTAGGAAAATACCCATGGAAAACACCACTACACTTGGGCTGGAATTCAATTGCTTAATCCCCATTGCAAAGCCACTGTGTCTGTGCCACAAAAAAACATGTTTACAGTAATGTCAATTAGATAAAACAGTCCAAGTCTTTCTTAGCACTGGAACAATGTTGCTGATTTTCCAGGGGAATTCAATTCCAGCTCTTATTCAACACAGTAATGCCTCACGATTACTGTACACACCCATGTTTCTATTTTGGGGTATATAGGTTATATACCGATCATACTTAAATGACACCGATTGTTGGCTTGCAACAAATCTGCACAAATTTGTTCTGGCACCAATTTTACTTTTGAGTTTTAGTTGGAAACTTTGACAAATGGGTGCATTGTGTTATAGTCTAACTCAAGCACTCGGTGCAGGTCTACTGGTAAGCATACAATCTGAGCGGAGATGACGGATCTCTAATTTTGCTTTCTCCTATTGCTTTTCAATATGAGTGACAGCTGCTCTCTCTGGCTACACCGCCATACATGCAGTAACTATGGTGATTGTCTCACAACTCTGTCCGTCTCTCACACTTTGTTTTTCCTTTTCTCTCTCTTTCTGGCTACTTGTGGTGGCGGAAGCTACTCTTCGGTTGGCGCTTTGTTTCTCTACGCATGCTTGCCCTGTCATGCCTGTGCCAGTCCTATAGGGAGTCTGACTATCTATTACGTTAACTCATCACTTATGGGGTCCTACCTTGTTCCTTTCTTACCCTGTGTTTGTGCCTGTGGTTTTGTCATTTTAACAAAACGTGCTTGTGATTTCTTTTGTCAATGCAAGCATGACCATTTTGCTTCAAGGAATTGTTGATATGTCCATGCAGTTTTGCCATCTTCCAGAGAGACACTGACAGTTTCATATCTCACTTCTGTTTTAAAGCTTATTTTCACTGAAGTTAATCTGGGAGCTGCAGCTCTTTGCATTAGCTGATTACCAACCCACACTGACAAATGGCAGTATTTGTATGTCTACTGATAGAGATGCATATTACCGAACTGAAGTTTCAGTGTATTCTAGAAGTATTTTGTGCTTTGAATTCACTGTGTACTGTTCCTTATACTGTACAAAACTGGTGTGAAAGCAAGGTTTGTTTCTTGACTGTTGACATTAATGATGTAATTATATACTCTGGTGTGCGATATGTGATAACTATATGCTAAAGCTTGGAATCATGTTTATTTTTTTTCTTAGTCAAATAATGCCCATTTTCTTTATTTTGAGAAGGATAATACCTCTGTTCCACGTTGGGATTTGTTTCACCTAGAAATGTTTTCTGAAATCTAATATACTATGTTGGAGTTTGGAAATAAATGACACTATGAAATGGAAATAAGGGATGTATTATATTCTTTAGATAAGCCTGATGAATGATGAATACATACCGTTTACATTAGGTTGGAGTCATTAAACTCATTCTTAAATCACTCCACAAATTTCTTGTTAACAAACTATAGTTTTGGCAAGTCGGTTAGGACATCTACAATGTGCATGAAACAAGTAATTTTTCCAACAATTGTTTACAGACAGATTATTTCACTTATAATTCACTGTATCACAATTCCGTTGGGTAAGAAGTTTACATACACTAAGTTGACTGTGCCTTTAAACTGCTTGGAATATTCCAGAAAATGATGTCATGGTTTTAGAAGCTTCTGATAGGCTAATTGACATCATTTGAGTCATTTGGAGGTGTACCTGTGGATGTATTTCAAGGCCTACCTTCAAAATCAGTGCCTCTTTGCTTGACATCATGGGGAAATCAAAAGAAATCAGCCAAGACCTCAGGAAAAAAATTGTAGACCTCTGCAAGTCTAGTTCATCCTTGGGAGCAATTTCCTAACGCCTGAAGGTACCACGTTCATCTGTAAAAACAATAGTACTCAAGTATAAACACCATGGGACCACGCAGCCGTCATACCGCTCAGGAAGGAGACGCACTCTGTCTCCTAGTGACGAACGTACTTTGGTGCAAAAAGTGCAAATCAATCTCAGAACAACAGCAAAGAAGCTGGAAGAAACAGGTACAAAAGTATCTATATCCACAGTAAAACGATTCCTATATTAACATAACCTGAAAGGCCCCTCAGCAACGAAGAAGCCACTGCTCCAAAACCGCCATAAAAAAGCCAGACTACGGTTTTCAACTGCACATGGGGACAAAGATCGTACTTTTTGGAGAAATGTCTTCTGGTCTGATGAAACAAAAATATAACTTCTTGGCCATAATGACCACCATTCTGTTTGAAGGAAAAAGGGGGAGGCTTGCAAGTCGAAGAACACCATCCCAACCGCGAAGCATGGGGGTGGCAGCATCATGTTGTGGGGGTTCTTTGCTGCAGGAGGGACTGGTGCACTTCACAAAATAGATGGCATCATGAAGGAGGAAAATTATGTGGATATATTGAAGCAACATCTCAAGACATCAATCAGGAAGTCAAAGCTTGGTCGCAAATGGGTCTTCCAAATGGACAATGACCCCAAGCATACTTCCAAAGTTGTGGCAAAATGGCTTAAGAACAACAAAGTCAAGGTATTGGAGTGGCCATCACAAAGCCCTGACCTCAATCCTATAGAAAATGTGTGTGCAGAACTGAAAAAGCGTTTGCGAGCAAGGAGGCCTACAAACCTGACCCAGTTACAGCAGCTCTGTCAGGAGGAATGGGTCAAAATTCACCCAACTTATTGTGGGAAGCTTGTGGAAGGCTACCAGAAACATTTGACCCAAGTTAAACAATTTAAAGGCAATGCTACCAAATACTAATTGAGTGTATGTAAACTTCTGACCCACTTAGAATGTGATGAAAGATATCAAATCTGATATAAATCACTCTACTATTATTCTGACATTCTTAACTGACCTAAGAGTGAATTTTTACTAGGATTAAATGTCAGGAATTGTGAAAAACTGAGTTTAATGTATCTGGCTAAGGTGTATGTAAACTTCCGACTTCAACTGTATCTATGTAGGCAGGTACAACTTGTCCTAACACTTATTCAACCCACTAGATGGCGTATTTGTCCCAGCAAATCCTGGTTGCCTGTTCTTTCCCAGAGAGATTGTGTGTGTGTGTGTGTGTGTGTGTGTGTGTGTGCGTGCTAGCTTGAATGCTTACTTTAATCTTTAGATGGATTATTTCACCACAAAAATATAATTTGCTCAACATGCACGTCACATACAGTGAGCTCCAATATTATTGGGACAGTGACAATTATGTTCTTTTTTTGGCTACGTACTCCAGCACGTTGGAGTGATACAATGTCTGAGGTTAAAGTGCAGACTGTCATACTTCATACTTCATTTGAGGGTATTTTCATCCATATCATGTGAACCATTCAGAAATGATAGCACTTTTTGTACATAGTCCCCCCATTTTATGGAACCAAAGGTATTGGAACAAATTCACTTGTGTATTAAAGTAGTCCAAAGTTGAGTATTTGGTCCAATATTCCTTGCATGCATTGATTACTTCAAGCTTGTGACTCTAGCTTGTGTTTCAGATTATTTTGTGCCCAATAGAAAGTAATGGTAAATAATGTATTGTGTCATTTTGGAGTCACTTTTATTATAAATAAGAATAGAATGTGTTTCTTAACACTTCTACATTAATGTGGATGCTATTATGACTGCAGATAGTCCTGAATGCGTCATGAATAATGATGAGTGAGAAAGTTAGAAACACATATCATGCCCCCAAGACATGTTAACCTCTTACCATTACAATAACATGGAAGGTTCAAATGTTGGTGGTGGTATGATATTTAGGCCTCACTCATTATTCACGATTCATTCAGGATTATCAGTAATCCTGGTAGCATCCACATTAATGTAGAAGTGTTGAGAAACATTCGATGCTTATTCTTACAAAATGACACAAAACATTATTTACCATTCATTTCTATTGGGCACAAAATAATCTGAAACAACCAAAACAAACAGCGAATGCATCCAACAAGTTTGTAGAGTCACAAGCTTGATGTAATCATTGTGTGCCATGAATATGGGACCAAATACTAAACTTTTGACTACTTTAATACACAAGTGAATTCGTCAGAATACTTTTGGTCCCCTAAAATGGGAGGGCTATGTACAAAAAGTGCTGTAACTTCTAAATGGTTTAAGCGATGTGGATGCAAATACCCTCAAATTAAAGCTGTCTGCACTTTAACCCTCATAGTCATTTCATTATTTCAAATCCAAAGTGCTGGAGTACACCACCAAAAAATGTTTTTGTCACTGTCCCAATATGTTTGGAGCTCACTGTAGATAGGATAGATAGTATCTTATGGTGACTGATACACTGATAGTCCTCATCATGTGTCAATTCCCTCGTTGGATACCCTTTTCACACTATTGTGCCAGAAGAACCACACTGTACTGGCTTGGATATTTTCTTTCCAGCATGGTTCCAACAACTATGGGAGATGCGTAACCAGGCCTGTGCAGTATGGCTAGGCTTGATTTGACTGGACTCAGTACTGTGTAAAGGGTGTTAGAGGAGGTAGGCCCTTGAGCCCTCAATGCGGAACGGTGAGGGGGTAATTGGTTTAGCATGTGAAGACTGCTAGGCCACGATAAAGTTAGGAACTTCTTACATCATTTCCTTCATTTGTTCTTCAAGTTGTAGAATGCAATGGGCCTCAGTACCTCGATCAAAGGAATTCAAAAAGAGTTTAGTAACTATGCTTTACCCAGTAGCACTGGCGTTTTGTTTGTGTGTGAGAATTAGGTTGTGTCTGCACCACACCCATCATACATCCTGTGCTGCTCCTGCCTTTCCCTCTTGTCCATTATGAACTCAGTCTTTTTCGGCCCTTGGCTACATGGATCATTCATACAGACAGCAGAACCTTCTAGAATGGCTGCTTGTTCTACTAATGTACGATCTAGGAGCATGAATGAGCCATCCTAACACAAGCTGTACCATTTGAGCTTGTCTAATTTAAATACTCTAGCAGATTTCAGCCCTGGGGCAAGAATCCCCCTTCTGAAGACTGAACTGTGTGTTGATGGTGATTTGAGGATCAAAATGGACAGAGTAGGCTCATTGTGTTCCTAATTATGAGTCCCAAATTGCACAATGATACCGTTAATGCTGCTTTAGATGAGCTGGGGAATGTGCAGCCACCCCCCTACGAGGTCGCTCTGTGTTCTCTGAAGAGGAAGCGGAGACTTGCTATGGGGAGCCAGGAATTCCTGTTTGGCTCCTAGCGCTGGAAATCATGTCACAGCTCTGGATTGAGACCCCACCCGCCTTTATTTGAAAGAGGTGATTTACACCACCCTCATACACATCTTTGTGTCTAAAAATGTTAACACGTCTTCAACTGTGCTGATCTAGGCTCAAAATGAAGGCCATGCAAGACAATGTATTGAAACATTCTGTAGGTGTTCATTAAAATGTGGGAACCATTTATGCTGGACTTGGACTTTAGTTATACTGTACCCTTAACGCTCACACACATATTTAGACTCCTATGGATTTATGCATTGGAGATGTGTCTGTGCAGTCAAGGAATGTCTTTACATTCCTTGTGTGCTGTTAAAATGACCAAGAGCCTTCCATTTAGACCAAGACCACTCCCAGAGACTAGTTGTCATGTTACTAAGATTACAGGCTGAATATACAGTGCCTTCGGAGAGTATTCAGACCCCTTGACTTTTCCCACTTTGTTAGTTACAGCCTTATTTTAAAATGTATTAAATCGCTTTTATTTCTTCAATCTACACACAATGACAAAGCAAAAACTGGTTTATAGAAATGTTTGCTAATTTATAAAATGTTTAAACTGAAATATCACATTTACATAAGTATTCAGGCCCTTTACTCAGTACCAGTGGTGTAAAGTACTTAAAGTAAAAAAATACTTTAAAGTACTACTTATGTCATTTTTTGGGATATCTGTACTTTAATTCACTATTTATATTTTTGCCAACTTTTACTTCACAATATTCCTAAAGAAGAAAATGTACTTTTTACTCCATACATTTTCCCTGACACCCAAAATACTCATTACATTTTGACAGGAAAATAGTCTAATTCACACACTTATCAAGATACTGTAACATCCCTGGCCCTTCCTACTGCCTCTGATCTCGCGGACTCACTAAACACAAGTGCTTTGTTTGTAAATTATGTTGGAGTGTTGGAGTGTGCCCCTGGTTAGCCGTCAATAAAAAATAAATTGTGCCGTCTGGTTTGCATAATAAGGAATTTGAAATGGTTTATACTTTTACTTTTGATACTTAAGTACATTTGAGCAATTCCATATACTTTTGATACTTAAGTATATTTAAAACCAAATACTTTGACTTTTACTGAAGTATTATTTTACTAGGTGACTCACTTTTACTTGAGCCATTTTCTATTAACCTCTCTGGGATATTCGGGACGGTAGCGTCCCACCTCAACAACAGCCAGTGAAAGTGCAGGGCGCCAAATTCAAAACAACAGAAATTCCATAATTTAAATTCCTCAAACATACAAGTATTTCACACCATTTTAAAGATAAACTTGTTGTAAATCCAGCCTCAGTGTCTGATTTCAAAAAGGCTTTACGACGAAAGCACACCAAACGATTATGTTAGGTCGGTACCTAGTCACAAAAATAGCAATTTTTTTCAGCCAAAGAGAGGAGTCACAAAAAGCAGAAATAGAGATACAGTTCATCACTAACCTTTGATGATCTTCATCAGATGACACTCATAGGACTTGTTACATAATACATGTTACACATGTTACACAATACATGTATGTTTTGTTTGATAAAGTTCATATTTATATCCAAACATCTCAGTTTACATTGGCGCGTTACTTTCAGTAGTTCCAAAACATTCGGTGATTTTGCAGAAAGCCACATCAATTTACAGAAATACTCATATTACACATTGCTAAAAGATACAAGTGTTATGCATGGAATTTTAGATCCACTTCTCCTTAATGCAACCGCTGTGTCAGATTTCAAAAAAGCTTTACCGAAAAAGCACACCATGCAATAATCTGAGTATGGCGCTCAGACAACAAAACAAGCCATACAGATATCCGCCATGTTATGGAGTCAACAAAGTCAGAAATAGCATTATAAATATTCACTTTGATGATCTTCATCAGAATGCACTCCCAGGAATCCCAGTTCCAAAATAAATGTTTGATTTGTTCGATAAAGTCCATCATTTATGTCCAAATACCTCCTTTTTGTTTGCTCGTTTAGTACACGGGGGCAGGACCAGGCGAAGGTTCAGACGAAAAGTCATATTAGAGTTCGTAGAAACATGTCAAACGAAGTATAGAATCAATCTTTAGGATGTTTTGATCATGAATCTTCAATAATGTTCCAACCGGAGAATTCCTTTGTCTGTAGAAATGCAATGGAACGCAAGCTAACTCTCACGTGAGGGCGCGTGATCAGCTCATGCCCCTCTGGCAGAGCCATGACTCATTCAGCTCTCATTCCCCCCTCCTTCACAGTAGAAGCATCAAACAAGGTTCTAAAGACTTATGTCATCTAGTGGAAGCCTTAGGAAGTGCAATATGACCCCATAGACACTGTATATTCGATAGGCAATGACTTGAAAAACTACAAACCTCAGATTTCCCACTTTCTGGTTGGATTTTCTCTCAGGTTTTTGCCTGCCATATGAGTTCTGTTATAATCACAGACATCATTAAAACAGTTTTAGAGACTTTAGACTGTTTTCTATCCAAATCTACTAATAATATGCATATATTAGCAACTGGGCGTGAGTAGCAGGCAGTTTACTCTGGGCACCTTATTCATCCAAGCTACTCGATACTGCCCCAGTCCCAAAGAAGTTTTAAGGTATCTTTACTTTTACTCAAGTGTAAAAACGTAGTACTTTTTCCACCACTGCTCAGTACTTTGTTGAAGCACCTTTGGCAGCGATTACAGCAGTCTTCTTGGGTATGACGCGACAACCTTCACACACCTGTATTTGGGGAGTTTCTCCCATTCTTCTCTGCAGATCCTCTCAAGCTCTGTCAGGTTAGATGGGGAGCGTCACTGCACAGCTATTTTCAGGTTTCTCCACTCAAGGACATTCAGAGACTTGTCCCAAAGCCACTCCTGTGTTATCTTGGCTGTGTGCTTAGGATCGTTGTCCTGTTGGAAGGTGAACCTTCGCCTCATTGTGAGGTTTTCCTCATAATGAGCAGGTTTTCCTCAAGGATCTCTGTTCTTTGCTCCATTCATCTTTGTCTCGATGCTGACTAGTCTGCCAGTCCCTGTCGGTGAAAAACATCCCCAAAGCACGATGCTTCCACCACCATGCTTCACCGTAGGGATGGTGCCAGGTTTCCTCCAGACGTGACGCTTGCCATTCAGACCAAAGTATCAGGTACGAAGGTAAGACCTAGATGCAGACAACGTTGAATTAACAATGGTTTAATAATCCAACAGGGGCAGGCAATAGACAGGTTAAGGCAGGCAGGGGTCAGTAAACCAGAGGTGGGGCAACTGTACCGGATGGCAGGCAGGATCAGGGTCAGGGTAGGCAGAGGTCAAAAATACAGAGGTTGGGCAAAGGTCAGGGCAGCAGGCAGGGTCAGGGGCAGGCAGAGTGGTCAGGCAGACAGTCTCAGAGTCAGGACAAGCAAGGGTCAAAACCAAGAGGGCGAGAAAAACCGAGCCTGGGAAAAGCAGGAGCGGAGACACAAAAACACTGGTATACTTGACAAACAAGATGAACTGGCAACAGACAAACAGAACACAGGTATAAATACACAGGGGATAATGGAGAAGATGGTCAACATGTGGAGGGGAGGGAGACAATCACAAAGACAGGTGAAACAGATCAGGGTGTGACACAAGAGTTCATTCTCGGTTTCGTCAGACCAGAGAATCTTGTTTGTCATGGTCTGTTTTAGACTGATTCAATGAACCATTGTATTTCTGTTCAAAATGTTGTATCAAGTCTGACCAAATGTGCCTAATTGGTTTATTGATACATTTTCAAGTTCATAATTGTGCACTCTCCTCAAACAATAGCATGGTCTGCTTTCACTGTAAGAGCTACTGTAAATAATGTTGAGGCACAGAT
Source organism: Oncorhynchus mykiss (assembly GCF_057628025.1). Lineage (NCBI taxonomy): Eukaryota > Metazoa > Chordata > Actinopteri > Salmoniformes > Salmonidae > Oncorhynchus > Oncorhynchus mykiss. The sequence goes on along the minus strand of NC_143027.1, from coordinate 16,531,722 downwards.
CTGGGGAAGGTTACCAAAACATTTCTGCAGCATTGAAGGTCTGCAAGAACACAGTGGCCTCCATAATTCTTAAATGGAAGAAGTTTGGAACCACCAATAATCTTCCTAGAGCTGGCCACCAGGCCAAACTGAGAAATCGGGGGAGAAGTGCCTTGGTCAGGGATGTGACCAAGAATCCGATGGGCACTCTGACAGAACTCCAGAAATCCTCTGTGGAGATGGAAGAAGCTTCCAGAAGGACAACCATCTCTGCAGCACTCCAACAATCAGGCCTTTATGGTAGTGGCCAGACGGAAGCCACACCTCAGTAAAATGCACACGACAGTCCTCTTGGAGTTTGCCAAAAGGCCCCTAAAGTCTCTGACTATGAGAAAAAAGATTCTCTGGTCTGATGAACCCAAGACTGAACTATTTGGCCTGAATGCCAAGCGTCACGCCTGGAGGAAACCTGACACCATCCCTACGGTGAAGCATGGTGGTGGCAGCATCATGCTGTGGGGATGTTTTTCAGCAGCAGGGACTGGGTGACTAGTCAGGATTGCGGGAAAGATGAACGGAGCAAAGTACAGAGAGAGATTCTTGATGAAAACATGCTCCAGAGCACTCAGGACCTCAGACTGGGCGAAGGTTCACCATCCGTCAGGACAACTACCCTAAGCACACAGCCAAGACAATGCAGGAGTCTCTGAATGTCCTTGAGTGGCCCAGCCAGAGCCCACACTTAAACCCGATTGAACATCTCTGGAAAGACTTGAAAATAGCTGTGCAGCGACGCACCCCATCGAACCTGACAGAGCTTGAGAGGTAATGCAGAGAAGAATGGGAGAAACTCCCCCAAATACAGGTGTACCAAGCTTCTAGCGTCATACCCAAGAAGACTCGAGGCTGTAATCGCTGCCAAAGGTGCTTCAACAAAGTAGTGAGTAAAGGGTCTGAATACTTATCTAAATGTAATATTTCAGTTTTTGTTTTTTTAAATACATTTGGAAAAAATGCATTATGGGGTAGTGTGTAGATTGATGACTAGAAAAAATGCATTATGGGGTATTGTGTGTAGATTGATGAGTAGAAAAAAACAATTCAATTAATTTTAGAATAAGACTATAAGGTAACAAAATGTGTTAAGTCAAGGGATCTGAATATTTTCCGAATGCACTGTATCAAGCTAGAGTGTACATGAAGTGTCATGGTTTAGCCTTCATTTTGGTGTTTATTCCTTGCTGAATGCTTAGTAAATCTGGCCCAGGCCTAGGTGTATTAACACACCAACGCTTACAATGGGAGACTCCTTCACCATTTAACGGTCAATAGGTTTACAAATCCTCTCCTTAAAATGTTGAATTTAAATCTGGATTATTGGGGGAAAATAGCAATGCAGCATTTCCTGGTTGAGAGGAAGCGGGAAGTGACTGGAGGATGGTGATACTGCATCGTGGGCCCTCAGAACAATACAAAGTCTCCTTCACACAGGAAACGGATCTGCGTCAAAGAGGGGGCCTGACAGAGTTTTATAAAGACCAATGGCACATACCCTAAGGAAGCAGGATAAATCACTGTTTTCATCCACACACTCACTTATACCCCAGACTTGTAGTAAAAACGTCCTTTAGAAAAAATGACTTAGCAGCATATGTTAACTAGGCCTTTATAGTGTACTAGTCTCAAATTTAAAGTTTTAATGTCATATGCACAAGTACAGTGAAATGCCTTTCTTGCAAACTCAAAACTACTTAATGTTCTACACAACACAAGTAGACGACTTACTACACGATTATACTAATGTGCTAGTGGGTAAAAAGCTAAATAGTCCACGTTGGTGATAACAATCACGGTTGTGTCTTATTGGATCAATGCTGCATTAGGCTATGGCATGTATAACCATATATGTATTTTAATGTAGAGTAAGTCATTTCAGTTGACACATTAAGTTGCCTTTATATGCCTTCATAATCAGCCTCATTCTGAACATCTTTAGGCCTAATTAATGGCAATATGCAATGGGATGATCTAATTAATTGATTTTTTACAAACACAAACAATGGATTTTATAACTCAAGCTGCTTTACACATGGATGCTAGAAAGCACGTACTTCTTTGAAGATGTCATTCGTGAAGCATTTTCAGCAGGATGGAGGGTGTTTGCGCTTTACAACTTATTTTATCAGTTGGAAACACACACAGGAATTCCGGCTTGGGAATGACCGTCCAGTTCCCGGCCGCAACAGGAAGGTATGCATAAAAAGCACTTCCAAAACGGGCAGGCTATACCATTCCACTCCATTCGGCAGCAAAGGAACAGAAGGGAAATACATATTTGTAGCCTATACTGTGATTAAACTAATATTGGGAGATGGTCGCGATGGCAAAATAGCCCAACAAGTCAGTCAAGTGAATAGAGGTGATGTGGCAGCTGCAACCAGGTAGACTCAAGAGGCTTGGCATTGTGTTCTCCATTCTATGGTAAGTAGGGAGGACATTTCACCATTATAGATTATACTTTATTTTTCCCAGAGAAAACATAAGAGTCAGTATTATCATGATGCAGTTGTGATATGCAAAGGTAACATATATTCAAAACTAGTACTCTGTGGTTTTTAATTCAGAAAATTACATTTGTGATTTGTCCTTTGATTACCTGAAACATTGAAATGTTTATCCATGAAGCCTACCCACTGTTCACGTCATGTTCGTCTAGTTTCGAGTTACAATTGGATGAGTTTTCAACTAACGTGAATTCAACGTGAAATAAAATAATAATAATCAACAAGTCATTGGGTTTAGGTTCAAAGTTGGCAGAAAAAAAGACAAAATGCCCTTAAATTGATTACTTTTTGTGAATCCAATCAGCTTTCCACGTTGATTTTGTTCAAATGACAACATTGATTCAACCAGTGTTTGCCCGGAGGAGAATGATGTTTGCATTTTCAAGGTATTATTGCAATAGTGTGAAGTCATTAGTGGGACATTTGTGTTTGAGGGTAGGCTTGGAACCACTGGCCTAATAAACCAAGGAACTTGTTAGACCATTGATAAGCACAATATATTGAACATTTAAAGCTTAAAAGCATCAACGAATTCAGGTCATACACTATTATTAGACATTACAATGATCATACATTGGCCTGTTTTGAATTGAAGCCAGTGATGTAAACACCCACCTTGATGCAAAAAAAGTTTGTGATTTTACAGTTGACCTACCCTCAAACATGTCATTTTAACAAAATCAACGTGGTAAACTGATTTGATTCACAAAAAGTAATCAATTTAAGGGCATTTCGTGTTTTTTTCTGCCAACTTTTAACCTAAACCCAATGACTTGTTAATTTTTATTTATTTTTTCACATTGAATTGACATTAGTTGAAAACTCATCCAAATGTAACTCAAAACTAGATGAACATGGCGTGAACAGTGGGCAGGCTTTATGGAGAAGGACCCCTGGGGGTTCTTGGCCTATCCACAGGGGGTACTTGAGAAGACTTATTCCTAATGGTAAAATGCACATGAGGGGGTACAACAGACGTACTCTGGGCAGAGCAAAATACTGTTGGTGGTACAGTAGCGGAAAAGGGTTGGGAACCACTGTATTAGGCTATGCATGCTGCCCTCTAGGACTGATTTATTTAGTTCTGCTATAGTTCTGCTATTCAAAATGCAGCCCAATAATATAGGCTAGATATTGGTAAAGCTCAGCAAATTCCCACTGGGCACAGATGTCAATTCAACATCTATTCCACATTGGTTCAACGTCATTTCATTGAAGTGAATTGGAAACAACGTTGATTCAACCAGTATGTGCCCAGTGGGTTGTGTTGGCTAATATTACATTTTTTCTTCTCTTGTTTCAGATAGATGGAAGCTACAATCTCACACCCCAACCTCAATGCCCAATGGAATTTTACAATATTGTACAATGGGATATACAGGATTGTTGGCTTCTCATAGCCAGATCAAACCCCACAGATAAACCGAAGATAAGAGTTTCTGCCTGCTTCACGGTCCATTATTACTTTTGGTACGCGCTCGGCCAGTCTCAAACTCGTACCGTGAGTAATAATGCACTGTGGCTGTCACTGCCAACGAGAGACGGACAGCACCTCAGTTCTCCATAATCCTATGCATCTCATCGTTGTATAGACAGATGTGAAGCAGGAAATGTGATGAAAACTCAGCCCTTGTGTCAGAATGACAGCATTTAAATATAATCATTTAGGATACTTTCATATCCAGTGAAGAAATTGACTAGCCAGTTTACTTAAATATTATTGTTGAATTATTTACTTTAAATGTGTGGTTGAATGTTACACTGACATTTGAAAATGTTAACTCTAAATGGTAAATCTTATTTATACTTGCAAAAGAAATTCCCTGTGCCTTGTGACTGTTATATTTATGTTGACTACATATGTCTTGTTTTAGTACAATGAAACAGTCATATTAGGCTACAGCCTATTATTATGTCTTAACTTTTTGTAGGAAAAACATTTTTTTTTCTCAAATATCAAAAAATGGGCCTGTAATTGAATAAAGTTCAGAAACATTATAGCCAACTCTCCTAATTGGACATGTTTTGAAATAGGCACTGCAATGTAATTGTCTGTTTAATAAATGATCATTACAATTGACAACTCAATTCTACACTAAGAGACGAAATTGAATACACAATCAGCCTCTAAACAAAGCGACCCTGATGCACCCATTGACACTTTTTTAATAGAGAGGCTATGTCATAAACCCTCAAAGTTCCAGAATGCGGTGAAAATGGCAGCTATTGTGTTTAGGGAGAAATCCAAACCTATTGTGGTTAGGGAGAAATCCAAACCAATTGGAATGAATGGCAGTAGAGGCAGAGGTGATGCATTTCCTGATTTTACTTATACAGGAAAATAAAAGTAAGGCATGGGATATATCTGAAATTGTGTAATAGAATTATTGTCAACCTACAATATTGTTATATAATTATAAATACAGTTTATATGGATTTTATACAAATGTTCTGTATAGATAGCCTCTAAAATACAGCATATGTAAACAAACCATAAATGTCTAAATGTTGTATTTTTTGTGGAAAGCTGTGAGTGCTATTATATGATACAATATCATCACTTGTTGCATTTACAATTTGTCTAAATCATTTCATCAAATTATTAAGCCACTGTATGGCTGTGGATTGGCTGCATTTCTTTTTATGGAATGTTGTCATATTGGCAGTTAATTGGAAACATTTACAGTACAGATAATTCTTCAAATATATTGTTTCACACAATATCTTATCACAGCACTGGCAAACCATGGCTGACCAACTACCTGACTTTTATACCATCATAAGGTTCATGATCATTCTAGTATTCTAATTCCTACTTCTATGGCACGTGAAATAGGATCTCTATGGTTCCAACCCTCCGACGTCACCTCGTTACAGTTGTGTTGGTAGCAACTAACTTAAACAGTACCCTACTCCTTGTTGTCGTGTGCATCGGGCCCGAAACCCTCGTCTCATAATCATGGATTCTGAAAACTATGTGGAAACTCATCCATCAGACGACAATGAAGCTATGAAAACCAGTGACGTTTACAAAGTGGACAAAAATCTTCCTAAGCGTTTTAATAACCCCGATTGCTTTCAAGGCTACAGGTAAATCCTAATTACAGCATGTTAAAGTGCTCATTTAAATCGAACCCGCAATGCGGTTATGCACGCTGTGTCCCCCCATTGCAATATCACCACTCACATGGTAGCCTCGATGTTTCCAATTTTCAGGAAAGTTGTGTGTGGGCAACATTGAAATTTCACAGCAATTCAGTTGCCTGAAACTAGACGTTCACAATAACAAGACTAACCTCATTTTAAATAATATCGCCTGATAGGTTAGTGTATACACTATGAGGTTGGAATAATACTGTGAAAATGATAATGCCCTTTTAGTGTAATTGCTGTATGGAAAAGACTGCCTGAAATGTCAATATGTTTTGGTGACAAAGTATTTTTTTAAACCAACCGCTTTGTACCAGATGTGTCAATGTGTAGTTCATACATGCATAATCTATGAGCAGAATTATTGTTTTACCTCAATTAGCCATGGAATCCCTAGTTTGAAAGCAACTGTTTTCTTGAAACTGCTGTGCCATTTTCCCAAATGTGGGCCAGCCCCCTAGCAATTCGAGTTCTTGCCAATGAGCCCCTAGCATTTGAGTGACAGCTAGCAAGAGGCCGGCCAAGTATTATCCAATGAGGTTGCAGGGCTAGCCCAACTGCTCAGTGGACACAGCAGAGAGAGGGAGTGTGAGAGAGAGATCAATAATGCATGCAGAGCAGAATTAGGCCGATACCCGCTAATTATCAAAATCCAGAAAAGAGCTGTTCAATTCTACAACCACCTAACAGGAAGTGATTCCCAAACCTTCCATAACAAAGCCATTATCAACAGAGAGATTAATCTGGAGAAGAGCAAGCTGGTCCTTGGGCTATGTTCACAAACACAAACAGACCCCACAGAGCCCCAGTACAGCAACATAATTAGACTCAACCAAATCATGAGAAAACAAAAAGATAATTACTTGACACATTGGTACGAATGAACAAAAAAACTGAGCAAACTAGAATACTATTTCAAATCAAATTGTATTTGTCACTTGCGCCGAATACAACAGGTGTAGTATACCTTACAGTAAAATGCTTACTATACAAGCCCTTAATTAACCAACAATGCTTTTAGAAGAAAAAGTGTTAAGTAAAAAATAGAAAATTAAAGTAACAGTAAAATAACAATAGCGAGGCTATACGGGGGGGGGGGGGGGGGGGGGTAACGGTACAGAGTCAATGTGCGACTAACACCGGTTAGTCGAGGTAATATGTACACTAACGTTCAAAAGTTTGGGGTCACTTAGAAATGTCCTTGTTTTTGAAAGAAAACCACATTTTCCATCCATTAAAATAACACCAAATTGATCAGAAATACAGTGTAGACATTGATAATTTAGTAAATTACTACCGTAGCTGGAAACGACATATTATTTTATGGAATATCTACATAGGCGTACAGAGGCCCATTATCAGCAACCATCACTCCTGTATTCCAATGGCACGTTGTGTTAACCAATCCAAGTGTATCATTTTATTAAAAAGGCAAACTGATCATTAGAAAACCATTTTTGCAATTATGTTAGCACAGCTGAAAACTGTTGTTCTAATTAAAGAAGCGGGGGAATAAACTTTGCCCTCTTCACGACTGTCTTGGTGTGTTTGGACCATGTTAGATTGTTGGTGATGTGGACACCAAGGAACTTGAAGCTCTCAACATTCTCCACTTCAACTAGTTGATGAGAATGGGGGTGTGCTCGGTCCTCCTTTTCCTGTAGTCCACAATCATCTCCTTTGTCTTGATCACATTGAGGGAGAGGTTGTTGTTCTGGCACCACACAGCCAGGTCTCTGACCTCCTCCCTATAGGCTGTCTCATCATTGTCGGTGATCAGGCCTACCACTGTTGTGTCATCGGCAAACTTGATGATGGTGTTGGAGACGTGCCTGGCCATGCAGTCATGAGTGAACAGGGAGTACAGGAGGGGACTGAGCACGCACCCCTGTGGGGGCCCAGTGTTGAGGATCAGTGTGGCGGATGTGTTGTTACCTACCCTTACCACCTGGGGGTCAGCCCGTCAGGAAGTTTTGGATCCATTTGCAGAGGGAGGTGTTTAGTCCCATGTTCCTTATCATAGTAATGAGCTTTGAGGGTACTATGGTGTTGAACGCTGAGCTGTAGTCAATAAATAGCATTCTCACATAGGTGTTCCTTTTGTCCAGGGCAGTGTTGAGTGCAATAGAGATTGCATCATCTGTGGATCTGTTGGGGCGGTATTCAAATTGGAGTGGGTATAGGGTTTCTGGGAAAATGGTGTTGATGTGAGCCATGACCAGCCTTTCAAAGCATTTCATGGCTACAGACGTGGGTGTTACGGGTTGGTAGTCATTAGGCAGGTTACCTTAGTGTTCTTGGGCACAGGGACTATGGTGGTCTGCTTGAAACATGTTGGTATTACAGACTCAGGCAGGGAGAGTTGGAAAATGTCAGTAAAGACACTTGCCAGTTGGTCAGCGCATGTTCGGAGTACACGTCCTGGTAAACGTCCTGGTAACCCTGCGCCCTTGTGAATGTTGACTTGTTTAAAGGTCTTAATCACATCGGCTACGGAGAGTGTGATCACACAGTCAGCTGATGCTCTCATGCATGCTTCAGTGTTACTTACCTCGACACGAGTATAGAAGTAATTTAGCTCATCTGATAGGCTTGTGTCACTGGGCAGCTCGCGGCTGTGCTTCCCTTTGTAGTCGGTAATAGTTTGCAAGCCATGCCACATCCGATGAGCGTCGGAGCCGGTGTAGTACGATTCAATCTTAGTCCTGTATTGACACTTTGCCTGTTTGATGGATCGTCAGAGGGCATAGCGGTATTTCTTATAAGCTTCCGGGTTAGAGTCCCACTCCTTGAAAGTGGCAGCTCTACCCTTTAGCTCAGTGCAGTTGTTGCCTGTAATCCATGGCTTCTGAATGGGTTATGTACATACGGTCACTGTGGGGACGACGTCATTGTTGCACTTATTGATGAAGCCAGTGACTGATGTGGTGTACTCCGCAATGCCATCGGAAGAATCCCGGAACATATTCCAGTCTGTGCTAGCAAAACAGTCCTGTAGCTTAGCATCTGCTTCAACAGAATACCTGACCACTGTGACTGACCCCAAATTAAGGGAAGCTTTGATCATGTACACATTCAGGGAGCATAGCCTTGCTATTGAGAAAGCTGGCTCTCAAGAAAAGACAGGCTATGCGCACACAAACCACAAAATTAGTTGGAAACTGAGCTGCACTTCCTAACGTCCTGCCAAATGTATGACCATATTAGAGACACATATTTCCCTCAGATTACACAGACCCACAAAGATTTAGAAAACAAATCCAATTTTGATAAACTCCCATATCTATTGTGCAAAATACCACATTGTGCAATCACAGCAGCAATATTTGTGACTTGTTGCCACAAGAAAAGGGCAACCAGTGAAGAACAAACACCATTGTAAATACAACCCATATTTATACTTTAACTATTTGCATGTTGTAACAGCTCGGTATATAGACATAATTTGACATTTTGAAGTCTATTATTTTGGAACTTGGATGAGTGCAATATTTACATCACTTCTGTTGATCCATTTTACTTGCTTTGGCAATGTTTCCCATGCACACACACACAGACAGACAGACAGACAGACAGACAGACAGACAGACAGACAGACAGACAGACAGACAGACAGACAGAGATGTGCAATTGTCGGGGACCACTTTCGGCTCATGAGTGCTACTTTCAGAACTACAGGCGAAAAAGTATTGAAAAGTACAGGATACTCTTTAATAGACCAATAACAAAGAGAGTTTCAAACATATCTGCCAATAACAGCTAGTTTTCAGGTTACATATCCCTCCCATTAGCAGGGGCGGACTTAGTGATTTGGAGGCCCCAGGCAGAGGCCAGTCATGTGCCATGAACACAACCAGTCATGTTTTCATCTGATGACAAACCACTTGAAAATGTAGGTTACCTTCACACGTTCATCCAAAATAATTCTAATTCTAACAGTGCACTGTGCACCCGCCAACTTTCCTTCAATTCGCAAGTGGCTGAAACGATCTCATTAGAAAAAGCATCCGAGTGAGCAAAAGAGCACCCTTCTGGCTTACTATAGGTAGCCCACGTATCTGATGCTGTCTGGCCCAAATGAATATGACATGCCATACTCCTTTTGGCCAGAGAGCATCAGATACATGGGCAACACCTACAGTTGAAGTCAGAAGTTTACATACAGCTTGGTTGGAATCATTAAAATTCATTTTTCAACCACTCCACAAATTTCTTGTTAACAAACTCTAGTTTTGGCAAGTCGGTTAGGACATCTACTTTGTGCATGACACAAGTAATTTTTCCAATAATTGTTTACAGACAGATTATTTAACGTATAATTCACTGTAGTGAATTCCAGTGGGTCAGAAGTTTACATACACCAATAACCTGAAAGGCCGCTCAGCAAGGAAGAAGCCACTGCTCCAAAACCGCCATTAAAAAAAGCCAGACTATGGTGTGCAACTGCACATGGGGACAAAGATCGTACGTTTTGGAGAAATATCCTCTGGTCTGATGAAACAAAAATAGAACCGTTTGGCCATAATGACCATCGTTATGTTTTGAGAAAAAAGGGGGAGCCTTGCAAGCCGAAGAACACCATCCCAACCGTGAAGCACAGGGGTTGGCAGCACCATGTTGTGGGGTTGCTTTACTGCAGGAGGGACTGGTGCACTTCACAAAATAGATGGCATCGTGAGGTGGGAAAATTATGTGGATATATTGAAGCAACATCTCAAGACATCAGTCAGGAAGTTAAAGCTTTTGTTCGCAAATGGGTCTTCCAAATGGACAATGACCCCAAGCATACTTCCAAAGTTGTGGCAAAATGGCTTAAGGACAACACAGTCAAGGTATTGGAGTGGCCATCACAAAGCCCTGAACATAATCCCATAGAAAATCTGTGGGCAGAACTGAAAAAGCGTGTGCGAGCAAGGAGCACTACAAACCTGACTCAGTTACACCAGCTGTCAGGAGGAATGGGTCAAAATTCACCCAACTTTTTGTGGGAAGCTTGTGGAAGGCTACCTGAAACGTTTAACCCAAGTTAACCTATTTAAAGGCAATGCTACCAAATACGAATTGAGTGTATGTAAACTTCTGACCCACTGGGAATGTGACGAAAGAAATACAAGCTGAAATAAATCGTTCTCTATTATTCTGACATTTCACATTCTTAAAATAAAGTGGTGATCCTAACTGACGTAAGACAGGGAATTTTTACTAGGATTAAATGTCAGGAATTGTCAATAACTGATTTTAAATGTGTTTGGCTAAGGTGTATGTAAACTTCTGACTTCAACTGTACATGTCCTCTGCCTTTTCCTTGACGACTATAGCAGTATTATCAGCAGCACATTTATTTTACTAAAGAAAGTCATATCGGAGGGTTTTCTACTAAGCTAACATATGAAACTGTTTTTAGATGGTCACCAAGGATAGTTTTCCTATTTGATTTAGAATTTTAGGACCCCTGTGGGTAGAAAATAAAAATATATTTAATTGAACATTGAATTTGGTCTTACTGCTATTAGCCCATAGAAATGCATCGAATAACATTTTCATACATGGAAAATCAGAATCCCTGGTGTAGCCCAAACCGGTCGGACGCTACAGATGTTTTAGTGAGAAGATTTTCTGAATGTCTCCTGGTCTGACAATCACTGCTGTCACAGATAGAACAATGAGCCAGATGTTTCACCGGATGTATAAATCTGAAGTATCCAGTTGGCATTTCCACTCACCACCAAATATGGTGATGAGAGGAAACCCAGTGGCCGGTAGTCGGAGAAGATGATGCAAGATGGTTTTTGGCCAACATTCTGCACATGTTCTCATCGATTAAACATTTGATCTCAATACAGTTATATGTTCCCAAAACTAGAATATGTTACAAACAGATTGAGAAATAAAAAGTTGCATTGGTCCTTTAACCATTTTGCTAAAAATGTTATGCACCAAAAAGGTTGTTTGCTTTTGATGATCAATGCACTGAGATAATATTTGTCTATTTCAGTACGAAGAAAAACCACCCATTCTACCAGACATCAAGCCAAATATATGGAAGCAAGAGACCAACCGTTCATGAAATGCCTGTAAGAAAGATGCCATAAACCGTATGGAAATCTAAAACAAACAAAAAAAACATGATTATTTGCACTGATCTGTCTGAACCTGATTTTGTTTCATTTTTCCTATCCCATCAGACAACTTTTAATGGCAGTTATCGGAAGTTTTCAGAACACATGCTGAAAAGTGGGATGTTCAGAGATAACGGTTTCAACACGTCCATTGAGAAGAGCAAAATCACAGGACACGACACCATCCCCATGTTTCAAGACAGGATCAACTTTAATTATGCATACGACAGTGGGAATGGTCCAAGGAATTGAAAACATTACTCCACCTACCTTAATTCATTTTCATTGCTACATTTGTATGCCATTCATTCTATTTGCCTTTTATAAGGATCAATTCCTATAATGAGTATTTAAACATCATACAGAACATTCACCTTGTTTTATTAGACCCCACCTACCATTGGTGATTGGTTCAATAAAAACCTTACCCCAACATCAGTCTTGGCCACAAGGTGGTGATCTAACAACTTGCTGACTATTTTGCTGGCACATGCAGGAGCTAACGCACAGCAAAAGAGTCAGCAAGATGTTAGATGTCCACCTTGTGGCCAAGACTGATGTTGGGGTAAGGTTTTTATATACGGTGAGTGTTCAAGACATTAAGAACACCTTCCTAATATTGAGTTTGCCCTCAGAACAGCCTCAATTTGTCGGGGGATGGACTCTACAAGGTGTCGAAAGCGTACAACCGGGATTCTGGCCCATGTTGAATACAATGCTTCCCACATAGTATTCAATGTGTGGACCATTCTTGATAAACACGGGAAACTGCTGAGCATGAAAAACCCAGCAGCGTTGCAGTTCTTGACACAAAATTGGTGCGCCTGGCACCTACTACCATAACCCGTTCAAAGGCACTTTTCGTGCCCATTCACCCTCGGAATGGCACACATACACAATCCACCTCTCAATTGCCTCAAGGCTTAAAAATCCTTCTTTAGCCTGTCTCCTCCCTTTCATCCATACTGATTGAAGTGGATTTAACAAGTACATCAACAAGGGATCATAGCTTTCCTCTGGATTCACTTGGTCAGTCTCTGCCATGGAAAGAGCAGGTGTTCATAATGTTTTGTACATTTAGTCTGTTTTATTTCTCTATTATTGTGTAAAGGATAAGAATTGATCCAACTCCTGGTACCTTTCAAACAGAAGATTTGTACAAGTTTTTGGAATTCGATAGATATTCTATCTAAGTTTAAATTGATCCTGCAAATTATATTTAACCACCTTGAATTATTCCAGAAAACTGGGTCATGGTAACACAAGTAACACAAAATAGTGTCTTAAAGTGGTTGCTAGGAAACTAGTGAACCAAGACCGTATCAGAAGGAAAATAAATCACTAGCAAATAATCCAAGGCGATATTAAGACATTTTGTTTGATGAACATGAATTAACTAATGTACACGGTGTAAATGTTAAAATAAGAGAATAGTAGTGAAATGCCCTCTTCACAGGGCTATTTTGAGGGAAGTGTACAACAGCATAGAGTAGGTATATCTGTGCGTTAGCTCCTTTTGAGTAATGCTTGGAGGGGTTGAGGGGAGCTGGAGGATGGAACTAAAAAACAAACAAAAGATAACTATTGTAAAATATGCTGTGTCCATAAAATGTACATAGTATGTACTGTATAAGCTGGAAATAGATGCCTAAGTGTTGTGGTCTATTAGTTTACGTCAATTAGGGGAGGGGTAGTAGGGTTAGGGGAGAATATATAACAAATATTTATATATATATATATATATTTACAAAAAAAATATATATGGGGGATTGGAAATTATGTAGACAATTACATTTGATGGAACCCACAATCTGAAATATTAAAGCTGATCTAAAAAAATATGCAAAATACAAAAAAATGCTTGTACACCCTATACTTTGACTCAATGAAGCCATGTCGTATCTGTGAAGCCATACACAATTATAAAACAAATTGCTATCTAGAACCTGAAAGGGTTATTCGGCTGTCCCAATAGGAGAATAACCCCGTTTGGTTCCAGCCCACACAGACATTAATTCAAAGTCTATTCCACGTTGGTTCAACGTCAACATTGATTAAACATGTTTTATATATTTAACCTTATTTTAACTAGGCAAGTCAATTAAGAACAAATTCTTATTTACAATGAAGGCCTACCACGAGGCCAAATGCCTCCTTTTACGCGGATGGGGGCTGGGTTTAAAAATAAAAATGTAGGACAAAACACATGTCATAATGAGAGCGACCACAACAATTAAGAAAGACTTAAAGAGGGACCTAAGACAACAACACAACATGGCAGCAACACATGACGGATTATAATTAGATGTATCACGAAGAGGAAAATGTCCCAACCAGTATGCGCCCAGTGAGAGGTAGAACCCTTTTGATTCCAGGTAAAAGCGTTTTGGGTTACATGCACAACCATTTCCACAGAGGGTTCTACATGGAACCCAAAAGAGTTCTACCTAAAACCAAAAAGGGTTTTACCTGATCTAAAAAAAAGTTATCCTATGGGGAAAGCCGCAGAACCCTTTTGGAAAGCTTTTTTCTAAGCATTATTTAAATGCTAGTATTATTATCTAGCATAATGTAAGCAACGTTTCCCCTCTGAGGCCCACTGAGTAAATCTGGGGATCGATCCCTTATATCATAGATCACATATTTAAGAGTGGAATGTGTGCTCAATATTAATTGTAGACACATATCAATATACACTGAGTATAGAAAACATTAAAGACGCCTGTTTTTTCATGCTCAAAAGTTGGAGTCAGCATGGGCCAGCATCCCTGGGGGGGGGGGGGGGGTAATGTTTGGTATACTCAGTGTGCAATACAATATATCACATTGCACAACTAGACTGCATGTCTTTGTCTGCTATTTCTAATAGTAGTTCCCCTTACAGTGTAAGATTAAGTTTACAATTGCCATTTCTCCTTACATCTCCTGTTCTCCAAAAGCTTATTTCTGGGCACATTTGAACCATCTCAAATTAAATGCTTCCTTTGTCTGCTACAGATTATAATTAGGTGTAGCACGGAGAGGAAACTGTCCCAAAAGCCCTAGCACGGTCACAGACACATTTTCCTCTGTTTTAGAGTGTAGAGCTCTCCCACTCTCCACAGAGACTAGACCCATTTTCAGCTCAGTAATGACTGTCAGAAATCTGACAGGCTTGGGTTGGCAATGCTACTGCTATCAGGGACATCATGCACCCCCAAAATCTGAGGGTGCAAAAAAAACGTGAGGAGGGCTCTGGGGTGGGTAGAGAATTTAGCCTTTTTCAAATACCTAAAACATAGTCATTATGCTTAATTGTGTATATATACATACAGTGGGGCAAAAAAGTATTTAGTCAGCCACCAATTGTGCAAGTTCTCCCACTTAAAAAGATGAGAGAGGCCTGTAATTTTCATCATAGGTACACTTCAACTATGACAGACAAAATGAGAAGAAAAAAAATCCAGAAAATCACATTGTAGGATTTTTAATTTATTTATTTGCAAATGATGGTGGAAAATAAGTATTACATGACCTGCAACATGGTCAAGAAAGTTACTAAACTATTGATTTAGAAGTACAGACTTACTGCAAATCAGCACAAAGTCAATCGGAGCACTGCCGCCGCTATTTCAGCAACATTTCATTTTAAACATTTAAACATAATCAAATCAACAATGCTATATATACTCAGTTTAATACACTGAAAACAAACTTAAAGATACCAAAAACAATTTAGTCCAATCAATGTTGCTAAATATGATGTGGCTGTCTATGGTACTGATTTCTGCCTCTGTGTGTGTGTTTGTGTGCGCGTGCGGGTACACGCAGGTAAAAAAAAAACAAGCTTTAGTTTTTGTTGTCTTAGACTACCTAGCTAAAATGCTTACTATAACTTCCTTGCATGGGGCAACAATGAACCAGCTAAGTTATCTAGCTAGTTAACATGAGACTACTAGTCTACATCTAGGCTACATATTGACCTTCAATCGTCTCAGGACAGTGGCACAACATATGAATTTATGGTTAAATCAGAATCGCCATCATAACCATTGGCTTGTACAGGGAATTAAGTCAAAACCACAAGTTCAAATCCATGGCTTAGGAAAGGGCAGATTTAGCAAGCTAGCTACTGCAGGACATCAACACAAGCTAGCTACTGCAGGACATCAACACAAGCTAGCTACTGCAGGACAACAACACAAGCTAGCTACTGCAGGACAACAGCACAAGCTAGCTACTGCAGGACAACAACACAAGCTAGCTACTGCAGGACATCAACACAAGCTAGCTACTGCAGGACGTCAACACAAGCTAGCTACTGCAGGACATCAACACAAGCTAGCTACTGCAGGACATCAACACAAGCAGAGCAGAAATTAAAATTAGGTTTTGCTCAGCTCAACACTGATTGGCTAATTCTTATGTAATTTGTTTTATAAAGGGAGGCCATGCACTTGCTGGCATCAATCAATCAAATGCTACAGAACAACTGAGACAGAGGGGCGCTGTTTCCCTCGCTTGGATGATTTCTCAGGTGAGATTCAGACACTTACGAATTGCTGGGAAAATTATGAAAACATAGAGAGACAAAAGAGATTTGTTTTATTATTAAATATTTTTTTATTGGTCAAATATTTGGGGAAGCCTGGCTTCCCTTGGCATCCATGAATACACGCCACTCACATGTTATTTAGTAGCCTACTGAATTCATGACCATATTTATCTCAGTTGGTCAGTGTCAGACTGCATGAAATGCCTATTATTTCTTTAACCGACACTGGTTGTGAGGCTGTGTGTAGAGTTGTAAAGGGTTTTGGATTTAATCCACGCTGATAATGAAGAGTTGATGCGGTTGGATGGGAGGCTTGCTAGCTTCTCACACTGAATGCTGATGAAGTGGGTCAACGGAGGTCTGTGCAGCCAAAATAGCCATCTTGGTTACGGTCTAGTGCCAAGCCACAGACACAAGAAGGCAGAGCATTGTAAGACAATCCTTAGTAAACACATCTGTTGTCCCTTACATTGTGGAAGCCACAGGTAAAATGAAGACATCTAACTAGCCTGCGGAAATCACTTGTCATTCAGAACCCTGGACAGTGCCATGACAGTGCTAACTTCAAGTTCGGTCAAAAACCGAAAAAGTGGACAGGGAAGTGGAGGTGGAAATAGATGTCACCTTCCCAGCGTATACTGCTGCGTATACTCTTTGGTATCCTGCTACAACATCAATGGACTGTGGTTGCTGACTAGAACCCTTCAAGGTTCCAGGAGTTATAACGGTTGTTATCCCTTGACTTGGTGTAACTTTCCACCTTGATTATATTATAGATAATACATACCATTTGCACTACAGATTATGCAGTCATCTAAACACATCAGAGGAAGTAATTTTGCATGGTTCGTTTCCCAAAGATACGACAGGTGAGTTAAATACTGAAACACTAAAGAAGTGGCACAGAATGTGCCCTGGAAGAATGCATCAAGGAATCTAAGCACATCAGGTTTGATCATACTTTTGCATTTTGTTAACCTCTAAACTGACCTCCTGTCAAATCTGTCTGAGTACCTACACACACACTGGCTATACACAGATGCACTTTACTAGAGACTCCTCTGACATCCTACAACTATTTGTCTGTGTGTGATAAGGAAGCAGATGGAGCTGTCAGCTTGTCCTTGCACGGTTGATCTCCTGAAAACTAATCCTGCCATTCCCACAATTGCTGCTCTCTACACCAGTGCTAACTATGTTTTTAGGCTTTGGATCCAATCCAGCAGATTTTGTGAAAATAAGGATACTTAATAACACAGTATGGCTGGCCACTATTATTAATTATGGATACATTTGTTTTGGATGTCTCCTTCTGTAAGCTGAGGCATATTGATCCAATATTGTTGATTCATATAAAGTTCAGTTGAAATTTTGCTGAATTTGTACCTTTGAAACAACATCAGATCTTCAACATTATATACACTATAAAATAAAATACAAATAATAGCCTTGGCAGCACCTCCTACTGGAGAGTTGATCTTCAGCTGTTGATTTGGCCTCCTATCCAGGGTTTTAACCAAGTCCAACTTTTATGTTTGTCACTGACTACTACCAATGTGCTATCATGAGAGAGATTATTGAGAGACCTCTCAATATCTAAATATATTGACTGTTGCTATCGAAGTCATTCCAAAGGGCAAATGAGCAAATTAAATGTACCATACTTTATAAGTCATATATCATCAATGAAACTGCTTAGATTGATATTGCATTTGCAAAGTCATCAACAGCTATTGTTTCTATCAGGAATCAAGGTAGACCCAGATGCAGACCGTGTCGAAGTAACAATGTTTATTACAGCAACAGGAGCAAAGGAACACGATGGCAGGCAGGCTCAGTGTCAGGTCAGGCAGAAGTCGGTAATCCAGAGGTGGAGCAAAGGTACAGGACGGCAGGCAGCCTCAGAGTCTGGCAGGCAGAGTGGTCAGGTGGGTGGGTACTGGGTCAGGACAGGCAAGGGTCAAAAACCAGGAGGACAAGAAAAGAGAGACTGGGGAAAAGCAGGAGCTGACAAAAATGCTGTCTGGCTTGACAAACAAGACGAACTGGCAACAGACAAACAGAGAACACAGGTATAAATACACAGGGGATAATAGGGAAGATGGTTGATTACAAAGACAGGTGAAACAGATAAGGGTGTGACAGTTTCAATTCAACCCAGGGTACAAATAAAAATAGACAATACATATAGGCCTAGTGTTTCAAGCTTTGGTTGATTTCAAATTTAATCTGCAAGTGTATCATTAATATGTTGGATTCACGTCTCCATCTTAACCAAATATAAAATAAAAAAACACCAAATCAAATCAAACTTTATTTGAAGTGCATTTAAAGTGATTAGATTTAGTCCTATTCTTTAACTTAGAATTTTGGTTGAGATGGAGACATGAATCCAACATATCAATTATTAATTTGCAGACAAACTGGGTATTGAATTGTGTTTAGTTGTTAACACAACCAAATATCAACATTTGAAGGAGATGTATCTTCGCTTGGACAGTGCCATCTGTACCACTGACTTAGTCTGACTTCAATTCAGGTTTGCACAAATTAATAAATTATATGTTGGATTAAAGAATAGGCTAAATCAAATCATTTCAAACTTTAAATGCACTTTAAATAAAGTTTGATTTAATTTAATCTTATTCTTCAATTTTGATTCTTGGTTGAGATGGAGATGTGAATCCAATATATAAATCATACATTTGTAGACAAAGTGGAATTTGTTGACAACAAAACACAATTCAATATCACTTTTGCAGTACTTTAACAAATGAACAAGTTAATAAATTATATGTTGGATTCACATCTCCAACTAAACAAAACAGTTAGGATAGGATTAAGAATAGGATTACGCCAGTGGCTAAAATGAAACTATCCAAGCATTAGATATCCTTTAAAAGTTGCCAACTAAACAAAATTCAATTATTTTTTTGTAATACATTAAAAAGCCTAAAGTTAAGGCTTACAAACTGATGTAACAGTATTTATTCAACCTTAAAATGAGTAACACATCCATGGCTACATTTTGAGATTAGCCTACTGTAACTATAAATGTCTTCTTATGTAATCATAGAAAGCAAACATGTTCAAGATAGCATGCAGGTCACAGTTCTGTGGAAATCTTCCCAATTGCTTTAAAAATCTGCACAGAATATTGAACAGCATTGATCACTTGCAGTAATATTTCATTTTTTAATGTCATCTCAAATGCAATCCAGATCATTAGATGAAGCACAGTGATAACACATTAAGTTATTGTATACTGTAAATACAAAATATCTGACATTGTATTTCCATTCAAACTTTGTTGTGCTTTTAAATGGTTGAAAGTGCAGTAATTACACATTTAGATGACAACTAAGCCAAATATCTGACATTGTTTTTCCATTGGAATTTGGTTGTGCTTTTAGATGGTCAAAAGCATAGTGAGGATTTAACAAACTTCTGGCTGTCTTTTTGAGTGGGTGAATAAAGGTTGAAATCTCATTGATCAATACTTCCACTAAATATTACCCAAATGTCCATGCTGAAATGATGTGGTGTGCCCAGTGGGCTAGCATTATGGATGGTTAGAAAGTGCTTGCCTACAGATGCAAGAACAATGGAGCAAACTGAAGATGAAAGATATTGTAACTCCACTCTCAGTGGAAGTTTTCTTAAAAAATACACATTTTGTTGTTTATTTAACTTGGCAAGTCAGTTAAGAACAAATTCTTATTTTCAATGACAGCCGGTTAACTGCCTTGTTCAGGGGCAGAATGACAGATTTGTACCTTGTCAGCTCGGGGATTTGATCTTGCAATCTTTCGGTTTCTAGTCCAACACTCTAACCACTAGGCTACGCTGCCGCCCCATTGTTATAACCAACGTATCTGGGAGAGTGCCATAATCAGTTATTACAGAAAGCAGACAAAGGGGATTTATGTATCTTTCAAAATGGCCACCTTTGTGTTAGACTGTAGTGATGCACTGTTTGACTCATAGCCCGCATAGCACAACAGACAGGTTTAGGGTCATTAAATATTGTGTGGATGAAGGGCTGGTGGATGGTGGGCAGTTTGAGTAAATAGAAAACAATACCTTAAAAAATCATTATAGTGCAATTTCTGTTTATAGGCTACATTGAGGCTATCTGGCATTAATGCATAAGCCTAAGCTTTAGGGCCAAACTGTATGTGTGCCAAGTAGCCTACATGCAAATCGCCAAATGTTTTTCAGAACGGGCAGAAAAGGTTGTCAATCCATGGAGGCAAAAAGGACAATGTTAGGGTTTAATTCAGTAAGAGAAAAGCTGTGAAATGGAGAGTTGAAAATAAAGAGAAGGGAGGGCCAGAAAAGTCATGTTTGGTGAAGTGGTAAAAGAGGATGATAGCAGTGCTAGCTAGCTATGTTAAGCCTATGTGTGATGATCGTGACAGTCAAAAGATGGGACTTCAAATTCTGAAATTTAATGGAACTGTATTCTACTGTTCAGATGGGTTAGTGGAAACTAAAATCTGGACGCTGACTGTAGGTCTATAACCTCTCACATAGCCTTAATATTAATACTGCAAAATGAAGCATTTCCTGCAGTGAAATGAGATATCAAATGTAGGCAAACTCATGATAGTATTTCAACCACATAAAATATGCATCCAAGCCATACTGAAATCTTATCAGAAACATGTTGGGTCATTTTCACAGTTTTCTATTTCAATACAACCAGTCAAACTAATGTAATCTGGACATTTTGCATAGAAAACCTTTCCATATTGTTTTTGTTACAGCATTTTGTCCAAGGTCCCTAAGTATCTTTGCTCTATGAAAGAAGATGACAGAGAACTATATGTCAACTATACTGAACAAAAATATAAACGCAACATGTAAAGTGTTGATTCCATGTTTCATGAGCTGAAATAAAATATCCCAGAAAAGTCCCATATATTTTTATTTTACTTTTTTTTCCCACCTTTATTTAACCAGGTAGGCTATTTGTTGTGAACAAGTTCTTACAACTGCGACCTGGCCAAGAATAAAGCAAAGCAATTCGACACATACAACAACACAGAGTTACATATGGAATAAACAAACATACAGTCAATAATACAGTAGAAAAAGTCTATATACAGTGTGTGCAAATGAGGTGAGATAAGGGAGGTAAGGCAATAAATAGGCCATGGTGGCGAAGTAATTACAATATACCAATTAAACACTGGAGTGATTGATGTGCAGAAGATGAATGTGCAAGTAGAGATACTGGGGTACAATGGAGCAAGATAAATAAATAAATACAGTATGGGGATGAGGTAGTTGGGTGGGCTATTTACAGATGGGCTATGTGCAGTGATCTGTGAGCTGCTCTGACAGCTGTTTCTTAAAGCTAGTGAGGGAGATATGAGTCTCCAGCTTCAGTGATTTTTGCAGTTTGTTCCAGTCATTGGCAGCAGAGAACTGGAAGGAAAGGCGGCCAAACAAGGAATTGGCTTTGGAGCGCGTGCTACGGGTGGGTGCTGCTATGGTAACCAGTGAGCTGAGATAAGGCGGGGCTTTACCTAGCAGAGACTTGTAGATGACCTGGAGCCAGTGGGTTTGGCGACGAGTATGAAGCGAGGGCCAGCCAATGAGAGCATACAGGTCACAGTGGTGGGTAGTATATGGGGCTTTGGTGACAAAACGGATGGCACTGTGATAGATTGCATCCGGTTTGTTGAGTAGAGTGTTGGAGGCTATTTTCTAAATGACATCGCCGAAGTCGAGGATTGGTAGGATGGTCAGTTTTACGAGGATATGTTTGGCAGCATGAGTGAAGGATGCTTTGTTTTGCGAAATAGGAAGCCCATTCTAGATGTAATTTTGGATTGGAGATGCTTAATGTGAGTCTGGAAGGAGAGTTTACAGTCTAACCAGACACCTAGGTATTTGTAGTTGTCCACATATTCTAAGTCAGAACTGTCCAGATATGCACAAAAAGCTTATTTCTCTAAAATTTTGTGCACAAATTTTTTCACATTCCTGTTAGTGAGCATTTCTCCTTTGCCAAAATAATCCATCCACCTGACAGGTGTGGCATATCAAGAAACTGATTAAACAGATTGATCATTACACAGGTACACCTTGTGCTGGGGACAATAAAAGCAGGAATATCCACCAGAGCTGTTGCCAGATAATTTTATGTTCATTTCTCTACTATAAGCTACCTCTAATGTAATTTTAGAGAATTTGGCAGTACGTCCAAATGTCAGAAACCGTCTCAGGGAAGCTCATCTGCATGCTCTCTGTCCTCACCAGGGTGTTGACTTGACTGCAGTTTAGAATCGTGACTTCAGTGGGCAAATGCTCACCTTCGATGGCCACTGGCACCCTGGAGAAGTGTGCTTTTGATGGATGAATCCTAGTTTCAACTGTACCGGGCAGATGGCAGACATGGCTTTTACGGCGTTGTGTGGTTGAGCGGTTTGCTGATGTCAATGTTGTGAACGGCGTGCCCCATGGTGGTGGTGGGATTATGGTATGGGCAGGTGTAAACTACGGACAATAAACACAATTGGATTTTATTGATGGTAATTTGAATGCACAGAGATACCGTAACAAGAGGATCTGTACACCATTCCTGGAAGCTGAAAATGTCCCAGTTCTTCCATGACCTGCATACTCACCAGAAATATCACCCATTGTGCATGTTTTGGATGCTCTGGATTTACGTGTATGACAGCATAATCCAGTTCGCACTAATATCCAGCAACTTCGCACAGCCATTGAAGAGGAATGGGACAGCCACAATCTAGCACCTGATCAACTCTATGCAAGGAGATGTGTCTAGTTTTCTGATTCACGCCCCTACTTTTTTTAAAGGTCTCTGTATTCCTAGTCATGTGAAATCCATAGATTAGGGTCAAATAAATATATTTAAATTAATTTATTTCCTTATATGAACTGTAACTCAGTAAAATCTTTGAAATTGTTGCATGTTGCATTTATATTTTTGTTGTAGATTGAAGCATTCATTATATCGTTTTATGACAATCTGGTGAGCAAGGGCTTATTTAGTCTTCTAGGGCAACATACAGTATAAGCGGCATGTACCTAATTATAGACAAGTTGACTAACAAATACCCTACCAAAATGTCGGGAAAAAAAATCGGGCAACAACAAAAAAATCATGCACCCCCTGTCAAACTATTGTTAAATTGCTTTGACTAGCCTACAGCGCATTTTCTATGTTAGCGGGTTAGGATCAGGTGCAGGCCTCAGATTTCCACTTTATCACACATAGCAGGGGTTTGCAGATGGGTTATTAGCAATTGTGGGCAGGTGCGGGTGAATAAACAGCTGACTCTCTGCAGGCTGCATTGTGCCAATATGTGGATGGAATACCTCTTTGATTTGGCTGCGGAATGTGAGTCAGTCACCTAGCCGCAGGAAGTAGGGGTGCCCCCCCCCCCCCCGAACAATCAGAATGTAAAAACATATATATTTAAAACAATATATATATATTTATCAAGAAAATGATTTTCTCACAAAAGTTGTGCACTGACCCTTTACTAGTCCTGTATTATAGCTCCCTGTAGCGTTGACAAAAAAACAACAACATCTGCACTTCCTCAGTCAGACAATTAAATCTGTCTTGATCCTAATGAACTGGAAATGGGATTGGAGTCACATCAATTAATTTATAATAATCTTTCTATTATTTATAGAGAGAGGGTTTCTTCAAAGCAGGTTTTTCTCTCCTTTGATTAGATTTTTTGGCACAGCCCTATTGAATGCATTACATGTAACCCTTAAAAATGCACTTTCAGTTGCCTTTGTGGATACACTAGTTATGTATTGACAACATGAGTTTAGTGGTACTGGTGCTGGATGAGTATGTCTACAATGTTGGACAGCATAATATGATTGCAAAAGACTAGGCTACCAAGGAAAATACATGACTTGTTCTCAACCCTTAGGCTACATAGCTTTGAACAAAACCCATCAGCAAATGCTGTAGTATAGAATATTACAAACATCAAATGTAGATTTTCGCAACAGTCTTTCCCCCATGGAGAACTGTGCTGTGCTTGTCAACTAGGTTATTTGAGGAGAACTCAGTCTCTTGACACAGGAATAGAAGCTGTGGAATACACTTACGACCATGCCATGCCAGGGTAGTCTCTATGTGCCTAAAGTGTCCTTAGCTCTCATTGTCTTGGCTTCAGCTAAAGCAAAAAGAGAGAGCACTCCCCAGTACTTGTCTCCTTTCTCTTGGAAGCCTTTAAAATATGAATGACTGTGTTCCCTTCCACAGGGCATCGTTTGCCAATGTGGCCCTTTCTTTGGTTATGTATTCTGAGTGAATATAGGGCCAAAAGACTGATCAGATTTGACCGTTATATTGTTGGCCTACCTACCCCTTTTCTACATTTGGAAATTGGAAGCATTGTTGCTATTTTTGTGATTAACTAGCTCAATGTCAATACTGGTGGAATGGAAAACCTTATAAAAAAATATGCAAAAACCCACTTGAATGGAATAATGTGAAAATAAGTTTTCTCAGCTGTCAGTTTTTGTAACAATCTTTGATAGATAGGCGGCAGGTGATGTTTGATTCCTGACAGAACATTGTTGGTCTCCTCCACAATTCCTTCATATCGTTAATGTTTTTCCTTTTTCATCCTATTACTCACCAGAAATTCAGAGTGCCAACCTGCACATACCACAGGACTTGAGCCTCTGACATATGGCATTTGAAGTGCAGAGACCATCTGGGCCTTAGCCCTTCTATGGCACATTGCCCTGCTCCTCTCCTCAGTTGAGTAGGCAAATACTGGAGCTCATCCAGAATGTCAACCAAATGAGAAACTATGAGCAGACTTCGGCCAAAACAGAAATACTACATGTATCATTTATTTATAATAATTGGTATTCATCATGTTTTTATATATTGGAAGGGATCACATTTT
This sequence comes from Oncorhynchus mykiss, assembly GCF_057628025.1. Classification (NCBI taxonomy): domain Eukaryota; kingdom Metazoa; phylum Chordata; class Actinopteri; order Salmoniformes; family Salmonidae; genus Oncorhynchus; species Oncorhynchus mykiss. Next base: position 16,506,452 of record NC_143027.1, on the reverse strand, counting down.
GCATGTGTTCCAACTGTCAGTCCAGGCTATAATTGTGGATGATGAGTTGAGCCCCTGCGTTAAACAGCTCATTTCTAGTTTCCTATATTCCATCCTCTTCCGTGTAACCATCCTCACATTATCTGAGCATTCTAATTTCCCCCAAGTATATCTCCATATTACCCCTTTGATTTTGCCTGTGATGCATCCCCCTTAGAGCAAGAGAAGCTCATTGCTTTCACTGAATACTGTTCATTCTCCTTAATTTGTTTCACAATATACTGTTTGGAAGGTGCAGCACAGTTATTGCCCTTAAGCTATAGGCTAAGCTGGCTATTTATCTGAAAAGAACACCCCTATGTGAGTTTTTACAAAGCTTTGATAAAACAGTAGTTCAGTCAGTTCATTTCCATTCATGTTATCATATAATTTGTTCTCTGTCGCTCTTGGGGGTTTCTAAATATCCTAATCACTTGAGAGGTCTAATGAGTTACTGCCTGCCGTGTTGTTTGCTGTCACTAAGCAGATGTGGCCTGGCATAGTAAGGCATTATGCACAATGCCCTGTTGATATGGTCTGTAATGCTAAAGATCAAAGAGAATGTACACCTCTGTTAGAAAACTTCAGCGGTCACTTCAGAGACAGACCAAAACCGCTCAGGCAATAATCCTCTCTAAGCGTTATCGTCGTGCTGTTATCTATACTGCCAGGGGTGTTGTCAGCAGTAATCTTGCACCCATTTCTTTGAACCACACTCTTAGATCTGCTATTGTTAGCTCAAAAGAGAAGCCAACTGGGGTCTGCTTACCCAGTGCTTTTAGTTCAAATGTGAATTCCATAAACTTGAATACCGCCTCGGTTTTCAAATCACGTAGAGGGCGTGGGCTGTTGCACGATAGCAACCAAATATAACATTCTATCATTGGTTACTCCGAGAGATCCTCATATTGACATTGGCTGGGGCCTCAGGCCCTTTGGTGCTAACTTTAGAAAAGTCATTCAAATGTTTTGTCCTTCCTCTAATACTAATAGGGATAGACCAAATGGTGTAGTTCTATGCAATCTGATAGCCATACCAACTACAGTATATCAATATCAACCATGAGACAGGGCCCGCAACTGCCTATTGAACGTTGCTTGCTTGCATGTGACTTAAAAAATTGTAAAGGACTTGATGAATCTGGACATTGGGAGCTTACTTCCTAAATGGATTACATTAAGATCTGGGCTATGCAGACAAATCCGGACATTCTGGTACTGACTGAAACTTGGATCTCTGGGGACATTCTGGACTTGGATATTAATATTGAAGGTTACATGGTAGAAGGTAGAGGTGGTGGAATGGCCATTTTTATTTAAAACGTGTTTTCTCTGTCTCTTTACTGAAATCCATTTCCCTTGGCCATTTTTTTTAAACCTTTTATCTTTAAGCCTTTATCTGAGGAAAAACGTATCTATAACTGTTATAGGGGTTAACTAGTTGGTTGCCTTCTCTCACGATATCAGAAGTTATAATTCTGGGTGACCTGAATTATGATTGGGAAATGCAGGCTTCAGACAATCTACAATAAAAAAAAACATGTGTAAGGATCTAAACCTGACCCGGATGGTGACTAAGCCTACACGGCCCAACCCTAAAGACCCTTCAAGTAAACTCTAAACTCCGATTGATCTTATTTTAATGAATACACCAGATAAATATGTATCTACTGGTGTCTTCACCCAAGACATTAGTTATCCTTGTCCAGTTGTAAGTGTTCGAGATGTGAGAATACAAAAATCTAAGCCTTGTGTCATCACAAAGAGGAACATAAAAAACTTCAGTGAACAGGCTTTTTTACACAATCTTTATTTCTGTGACCTTGACTGTATTTCAGCTGTCCCTGAACCTGATTTTGAGCCTTTTTTGCAGATGTCTTCAGTACTATTGTGGATAACATTCTCCCTTCCAAAAATGAAGGGTTAAAGGTAGATCGAATGCCTGGTATACTCCGGAATTATCAGAAGTCATTCATGAAATATATTATGCTTGGGTTAAGGCCAGGAACACAGGCATAGGCCCGGACTGGAAAACTGAACTGATTAATCATTGTGTAAAATAAATCTGAAAGGCTAAATCTGATTATTATGTAACCGCTCTTTCAGATTGTAATGAGAACCGGGCAAAATTCTGGAAAACTGTCAAATCCCTGAAGGGTTCTACTTCCTCCTCTCTGCCACAACAAATTAATTCAGGCACTGGCCTCATTACGGAAAAAATTACATCATTAATGCATTTAATCACCATTTTATTTCAGAGGACTATCTCTGAAATAACTTCTAAGCCTATTCACAATGATATTGGGGTGGATGCTGATAAGGAAAACTTGATGAATGATCAGAGAAATTATAGTCAAAGCATTTATTTTCGGCTATTTGGTGAGAGCATGACTAGGGGGGTGTTCTAGTCATTTTGTTTCTATGTTTTGGGATTGAGTATGGTTCCCAATTAGACGCAGCTGATTATCGTTGTCTCTAATTGGGGATCATACTTAAGGGTTCACTGTTCTCACCTGTTTTGTGGGATATTATTTTGTGTTTTGTGCATGTGCACCACGTAGTCACATTTCGTTGTTAGTTTATTGATTTATTGTTTAAAAAAAATAAAGTTTCACTTTATTAATAAATTATGTGGAACTCAACATCCGCTGCGCCTTGGTCCGTCTCTCCACACAAACGTGACATTAAGTGTGCATTGTTGGCTCAATAACCCACATTTTTTTATTTAACATCGTCATTAGGAAATATTCAAAAAATATGCAAATCAGCTCTGATGCTGCCACTCCATAATGGTGGGGATAGTAGTGATCTTAATTATTGTCGTTCCATTTCAAGGCTTCCTTGTCTAGCTAAGATTCTCAAATTCTTGGTAAATGTACACCTTTGTAGGGTTAGACCTGGGCATAGCTGTAATGAGTGTGCTGAGAGTCGGGGAGCAAATTCAGGGATTGAGTGTTTTAATAAATAAACGCAAATAAACGCACTCCCTTTGGAAGTATCCAAAGGGAGTGACATACTGTATATAGGGCTGGTAATCAAGGAGTCCAGGTGAGTGATGACGCGCAGGTGCGTGTAACGATGGTGACAGGTGTGTGCCATAACGAGCAGCCTGAGAGGGAGCACACGTGACAATAACACTATTACTATTACATAGCACTATTTATTGTTCATGCTTTAGACGCTAAAATGTGCTGCTTTGTTTATGGACCTGTCACAAGCTTTTGATACTGTTGATCAGGCTATTTTATTGAATAAGTTGTCCTCGATAGGCCTCAGCTCTAACGCCTGTTCATGGTTTTATGATTATCTTAGTGACAGAACTCAGGCCATTGTGATTGATTGGTTTAAGTCTGAATTTCTTGAAGTCCATAAAGGTGTACCACAGGGGTTGATTTTGGGACCTGTTCTCTTCACTATTTATATAAACACCATTGGTCAATCTGTAAAAAATGAAAAATAATCTATATGCGGATGATACTGTTATGTATGCTATTGCCCCGACTTGATCTGGCTGTGTCAAAACTACAGTCAGATTGTATAGCTATGCAGGAATCCCTTGCTGATTTAAAACTTGTGCTTAATACGGGCAAAACGAAATTCACATTGTTTTTTAACTCTCGTAAGAATGTTTCAGATTAATTAAATGTTCACTCATTAGATGGTTCTCCAATTTAATGTGTTCCCGCAATAAATACTTGATATGGATTTGACTTTTAAAAAACATATAGATTAGCTGGTTAAGAAGCTAAGGTTTATAGTTGTCTATTTCTACAAACAGATCGTTCCTTTCTCTAAGCAGTAGGAAGTAGATTATTCAGTCAACCTTTTTATCTGCTCTTGATTATAGTGATATTATTTATTATGTGCAGCTGCTACTACTCTTCAATCTTTGGATGCCATCTACCATAGTGCTCTTCGTTTTGTTACAGGCGACAGTTTTGATACTCATCACTGTATCAAAAGGTTGGCTGGATTTCGCTAAAGACCCATAGATCTCTACATTACTTCCATTTTGTTTACAAGGCCCTGCTTCATAAACTTCTTTCTTATCAAATTTGGCTGTTGACCTATAGACACCTGAATTTCCTAACATGTTCACAGGATTGGTTAACTCTTGGGGTTCCTAGGGTCTCCACCGAGCTAGGTAAATCTGCTTTTAGTTTTAATGCATCGTATTGCTGGAACAAACTTATAAATACATTTTATCTTGATGTTCTGGTGCCGTTCGAACAATTTAAAGTATTGATTGGGGACTTACTTGTGGAGGAATGTAACTGTTTTGGGTGATTTGTGATGTTTTATTTGTGCTTCCCATGCCTGTTTTTTATTAATATGTACAGTATGTGTATTTTTATATTGTACTATTCAGGGCAAATTTGGAAAGGAGACCTACGTCTCTTCCCTGTTAAAATAAACACTTGTATTGAGCTTCCCAATGTCACTGTAAAGGCCACTGTCGTACATGTTTGACTTTTATCACGCTTTTGTGGTTTACCTGCATGTGTTATGGTGAGTGAATGAGGACCCAAAAGCGAACTAACTTAAACAGAGCTTCTTTAATAACCAAACATAGGTAGGCTCAGATAGACCGGCAGATTCCGACAGGACAGGACAAGGTTACAGCAAACATGACGATAGTCTGGCTCAGGCATGAAACACAACAAACAAGAATCCGACAAGGACAGGAACAAAAACAGAGAGAGATATAGGGGACTAATCAGAGGGAAAAGGGGAACAGGTGGGAGAAGGGGTGACGAGGTAGTCAAGAGGAGACAAGGAACAGCTGGGGGAAAGCGGGGGAGAAAAGGTAACCTAACAACGACCAGCAGAGGGAGACAGGGTGAAGGGAAAGGACAGAGACAAGACACAACATGACAGTACATGACAGTACCCCCCCACTCACCGAGCGCCTCCTGGCGCACTCGAGGAGGAAACCTGGCGGCAACGGAGGAAATCCTCGATCAGCGCACGGTCCAGCACGTCCCGAGAGGGAACCCAACTCCTCTCCTCAGGACCGTACCCCTCCCAATCTACGAGGTACTGGTGACCACGGCCCCGAGGACGCATGTCCAAAATTCTACGGACCCTGTAGATGGGTGCGCCCTCGACAAGGATGGGGGGGGGGGGGGGGAAGACGAGCGGGGGCGCGAAGGACGGGCTTGATGCAGGAGACATGGAAGACCGGGTGGACGCGACGAAGGTATCGCGGAAGAAGAAGTCGAACTGCGACAGGATTAATGACCCGAGAAATACGGAACGGACCAATGAACCGCGGGGTCAACTTGCGAGAAGCCGTCTTAAGGGGAAGGTTCTGAGTGGAGAGCCAAACTCTCTGACCGCGACAATATCTAGGACTCTTAGTTCTACGCTTATTAGCAGCCCTCACAGTCTGCGTCCTATAACGGCAAAGTGCAGACCTGACCCTCTTCCAGGTGCGCTCGCAACGTTGGACAAAAGCCTGAGCGGAGGGGACGCTGGACTCGGCGAACTGAGATGAGAACAGCGGAGGCTGGTACCCGAGGCTACTCTGAAAAGGAGATAGCCCGGTCGCAGACGAAGGAAGCGAGTTGTGGGCGTATTCTGCCCAGGGGAGCTGTTCTGACCAAGACGCAGGGTTGCGAAAAGAAAGACTGCGTAAGATGCGACCAATAGTCTGATTGGCCCGTTCTGCTTGACCGTTAGACTGGGGGTGAAAGCCGGAAGAGAGACTGACGGAAGCCCCAATCAAACGGCAAAACTCCCTCCAAAATTGAGACGTGAATTGCGGACCTCTGTCCGAAACGACGTCTGACGGAAGGCCATGAATTCTGAAAACATTCTCGATGATGATTTGTGCCGTCTCTTTAGCAGAAGGAAGCTTAGCAAGGGGAATGAAATGAGCCGCCTTAGAGAACCTATCGACAACCGTAAGAATAACAGTCTTCCCCGCTGACGAAGGCAGTCCGGTGACAAAATCTAAGGCGATGTGAGACCACGGTCGAGAGGGAATAGGAAGCGGCCTGAGACGGCCGGCAGGAGGAGAGTTACCGGACTTAGTCTGCGCGCAGACCGAACAAGCAGCCACGAAACGACGCGTGTCATGCTCCCGGGTGGGCCACCAAAAACGCTGGCGAATGGAAGCAAGCGTACCCCGAACGCCAGGGTGGCCGGCTAACTTGGCAGAGTGAGCCCACTGAAGAACGGCCAGACGAGTAGGAACGGGAACGAAAAGAAGGTTCCTAGGACAAGCGCGCGGCGACGGAGTGTGAGTGAGCGCTTGTTTTACCTGCCTCTCAATTCCCCAGACAGTCAACCCGACAACACGCCCCTCAGGGAGAATCCCCTCGGGGTCAGTGGAGGCTACTGAAGAACTGAAGAGACGAGACAAAGCATCAGGCTTGGTGTTCTTAGAGCCCGGACGATAAGAAATCACGAACTCGAAACGAGCGAAAAACAGCGCCCAACGCGCCTGACGCGCATTAAGTCGTTTGGCAGAACGGATGTACTCAAGGTTCCTATGGTCAGTCCAAACGACAAAAGGAACGGTCGCCCCCTCCAACCACTGTCGCCATTCGCCTAGGGCTAACCGGATGGCGAGCAGTTCGCGGTTACCCACATCATAGTTACGTTCCGACGGCGACAGGCGATGAGAAAAATACGCGCATGGGTGGACCTTGTCGTCAGAGAGGGAGCGCTGAGAAAGAATGGCTCCCACGCCCACCTCTGACGCGTCAACCTCGACAACGAACTGTCTAGAGACGTCAGGTGTAACAAGGATAGGAGCGGATGTAAAACGATTCTTGAGGAGATCAAAAGCTCCCTGGGCGGAAACGGACCACTTAAAGCACGTCTTGACAGAAGTAAGGGCTGTGAGAGGAGCTGCCACCTGACCGAAATTACGGATGAAACGACGATAGAAGTTCGCGAAGCCGAGAAAGCTCTGCAGCTCGACGCGTGACTTAGGGACGGGCCAATCAATGACAGCTTGGACCTTAGCGGGATCCATCTTAATGCCTTCAGCGGAAATAACAGAACCGAGAAATGTGACGGAGGAGGCATGAAAAGTGCACTTCTCAGCCTTCACAAAAAGACAATTCTCTAAAAGGCGCTGGAGGACACGTCGAACGTGCTGAACATGAATCTGGAGTGACGGTGAAAAAATCAGGATATCGTCAAGGTAAACGAAAACAAAGATGTTCAGCATGTCTCTCAGGACATCATTGACTAATGCCTGAAAGACAGCTGGAGCGTTAGCGAGGCCGAAAGGAAGGACCCGGTATTCAAAGTGCCCTAACGGAGTGTTAAACGCTGTCTTCCACTCGTCCCCCTCCCTGATGCGCACGAGATGGTAAGCGTTACGAAGGTCCAACTTAGTGAAAAACCTGGCTCCCTGCAGGATCTCGAAGGCTGAAGACATAAGAGGAAGCGGATAACGATTCTTCACTGTTATGTCATTCAGCCCTCGATAATCTATGCAGGGGCGCAGAGACCCGTCCTTCTTCTTGACAAAAAAAAACCCCGCTCCGGCGGGAGAGGAGGAGGGGACTATGGTACCGGCGTCAAGAGCTACAGACAAATAATCTTCGAGAGCCTTACGTTCGGGAGCCGACAGAGAGTATAGTCTACCCCGGGGGGGGGTGGTTCCCGGAAGGAGATCAATACTACAATCATACGACCGGTGTGGAGGAAGAGAGGTGGCCCTGGACCGACTGAACACCGTGCGCAGATCGTGATATTCCTCCGGCACCCCTGTCAAATCACCAGGCTCCTCCTGTGAAGAAGAGACAGAGGAAACAGGAGGGATAGCAGACATTAAACATTTCACATGACAAGAGACGTTCCAGGAGAGGATAGAATTACTAGACCAATTAATGGAAGGATTATGACAAATTAGCCAGGGATGGCCCAAAACAACAGGTGTAAAAGGTGAACGAAAAATTAAAAAAGAAATGGTTTCACTATGATTACCAGAAACAGTGAGGGTTAAAGGTAGCGTCTCACGCTGAATCCTGGGGAGAGGACTACCATCCAGGGCGAACAAGGCCGTGGGCTCCTTTAACTGTCTGAGAGGAATGTCATGTTCCCGAGCCCAGGTCTCGTCCATAAAACAGCCCTCCGCCCCAGAGTCTATTAAGGCACTGCAGGAAGCTGACGAACCGGTCCAGCGTAGATGGACCGACAAGGTAGTGCAGGATCTTGAAGGAGAGACAGGAGTAGTAGCGCTCACCAGTAGCCCTCCGCTTACTGACGAGCTCTGGCCTTTTACTGGACATGAAGTGACAAAATGACCAGCGGAACCGCAATAGAGACAGAGGCGGTTGGTGATTCTCCGTTCCCTCTCCTTAGTCGAGATGCGGATACCTCCCAGCTGCATGGGCTCAGCACCCGAGCCGGCAGAGGAAGATGGTAGTGATGCGGAGAGGGGAGCGACGGAGAGCGCGAGCTCCTTTCCACGAGCTCGGTGACGAAGATCAACCCGTCGCTCAATGCGAATAGCGAGTTCAATCAAGGAATCCACGCTGGAAGGAACCTCCCGGGAGAGAATCTCATCCTTTACCTCTGCGCGGAGACCCTCCAGAAGACGAGCGAGCAAGGCCGGCTCGTTCCAGCCACTGGAGACAGCAAGAGTGCGAAACTCAATAGAGTAGTCTGTTATGGATCGATTGCCTTGACATAGGGAAGACAGGGCCCTGGAAGCCTCCTCCCCAAAAACAGATCGATCAAAAACCCGTATCATCTCCTCCTTAAAGTCCTGATACTGGTTAGTACACTCAGCCCTTGCCTCCCAGATTGCCGTGCCCCACTCACGAGCCCGTCCAATAAGGAGAGATATGACGTAGGCGACACGAGCAGTGCTCCTGGAGTAAGTGTTGGGCTGGAGAGAAAACACAATATCACACTGGGTGAGGAACGAGCGGCATTCAGTGGGCTCCCCAGAGTAACACGGCGGGTTATTGATTCTGGGCTCCGGAGATTCGAAAGCCCTGGAAGTGGCCGGTGGATCGAGGCGGAGATGGTGAACCTGTTCTGTGAGGTTGGAGACTTGGGTGGCCAGGGTCTCAACGGCATGTCGAGCAGCAGACACTTCCTGCTCGTGTCTGCCTAGCATCGCTCCCTGGATCCCGACGGCTGAGTGGAGAGGATCCGAAGTCGCTGGGTCCATTCTTGGTCGGATTCTTCTGTTATGGTGAGTGAATGAGGACCCAAAAGCGAACTAACTTAAACAGAGCTTCTTTAATAACCAAACATAGGTAGGCTCAGATAGACCGGCAGATTCCGACAGGACAGGACAAGGTTACAGCAAACATGACGATAGTCTGGCTCAGGCATGAAACACAACAAACAAGAATCCGACAAGGACAGGAACAAAAACAGAGAGAGATATAGGGGACTAATCAGAGGGAAAAGGGGAACAGGTGGGAGAAGGGGTGACGAGGTAGTCAAGAGGAGACAAGGAACAGCTGGGGGAAAGCGGGGGAGAAAAGGTAACCTAACAACGACCAGCAGAGGGAGACAGGGTGAAGGGAAAGGACAGAGACAAGACACAACATGACAGTACATGACAGCATGACCAAAAGCAGGTAGTATTGATGGATGGCAGTGAATGAGGCTGCAATCATGGCATTGTTTTTTCTCTTAGTGTGGACTTGAGGAATGGGAGAAAGTATTTCATACAGTATACTAGGTTGTCTTAGTTTTGAAAATGAATTATTTGTCTGTTACTGCTAATTACTGATTCATACCAACATTTAGTGCAGCGAAATACCAACATTTGCATTTCATAAGGATTTGTTACTTCAATGTCTGAAGTCCCCATGTGACTTACTGCATAACAGGGAAACATACTTAATATGCCAACCCCATGTTTAGAATCACAAGAGATGTGGTGGCTGACACAGAGGTGTATGTTCACTATTGTCACTTATTGAATAGTTTACATGTTGTTGCAGAAGCTTTCACAGCTATTAAGTAGACATGGCCCAGTTCTCTGACACGTTTCCAAGAGGATTAAGAGCAGCAGCTCCTACAGTACTTCTCCTTCTGTGAGAATCTTTAGCATCCTGACTGTCGGTATGCCTTTGTAGTCTGTGCTTTGACTCTCCCAAGACATCAACATCACAGCTCTGTACTGTACATCATCATCTGAAATTCCTTTAGATTTGAGATTTTCACTCAAGCCCTTAGAGATATCATACAAGTACAGACCTTTCACATGTATAAGGCTGAACAGAGAATTTGATAGAAGTTTCATTTCTCACACCTTGTGGGAAATAATATTTTAACATCAACGTGACACAAAACAAATCTGCATCACACACACCCTCCTGTTTTGCATCACACACACCCTCCTGTTTTGCATCTCCTGTTTTGCATCACACCCTCCTGTTTTGCGTCACACACACACTCCTGTTTTGCATCACACCCTCCTGTTTTTCATCACACCCTCCTGTTTTGCATCACACCCTCCTGTGTTGCATCACACACACCGTACTGTTTTGCATCACAAACACCCTCCTGTTTTGCATCACACCCTCCTGTTTTGCATCACACCCTCCTGTTTTACATAACACCCTCCAGTGTTGCATCACACACACCGTACTGTTTTGCATCACTAACACCCTCCTGTTTTGCATCACACACACCCTCCTGTTTTGCATCACACACACACACACACTACTGTTTTGCATCACACACACACCCTACTGTTTTGCATCACACACACACCCTACTGTTTCGCATCACACACACCCTACTGTTTTGCATCACACACACACACTACTGTTTTGCATCACACACACACCCTACTGTTTTGCATCACACACACCCTCCTGTTTCGCATCACACACACCCTACTGTTTTGCATCACACACACACACTACTGTTTTGCATCACAAACCCCCTCCTGTAATACGCAGTGATCTTTCAGGGAAGCCATGACATTGACCATAATCTCCGGGAAAATTTGCATGGAGCTTCTTTACTAGTGGCAAGAGAACTTACTTATTTTTCCTTGCGTGTCTCCTTTAGCTTCTTTGCATGTCTTGAAGGTTCTGTGCTCCTCTCCAACCCCCCCCCCCCCCAGTCAAAACCATCACAGGGAGATGTGTGAAAGAGGTAATAATAGACAGAGCAAATACATTATTTTATTTTTTACCCCAAGCCATTATCAGTAGTCTGAGGTGTGGCTCTGGAGACGTCCTTTTAACACTTTACCACACTGACAAAGCGCAAGGTGATAGCTGGATGATGACAGAAGTGTTAGAGAAAGTAGTAAGGCTGAATATGGGTGAAAAAGCAGGAAAAACTTTGCCTGAACTAGTGTGCATTACTCAAAATGTAATGTTTTATATTCCACGTACAGTACATATCCATTTATAAATTACGTAAACTGTTATGGATTGAACATTTAGAGATGATACTTTGAAATGGTAGAAAATCCAGAATGAATGAGTGATTGCCATCCCAGGTCATAAGAGGATGAAGAGCATGTAAACTCAGTACAGTTGATGTTGTGAGGATTGGAAAAACAAAGTGCACATTTAAGGCATTTCCACAGGGAAGAGATTCACTCTGTATTTTAGAGATTTATGTGTTAGTGCTGACCTCCTTTTCTAAGCACTGTAACTCTTTCTAACGTAACATATTGTAGCATAGCCTCTAATAATAAAATATATAATTTCCAGACAACTAAGACATGAAGGAGGTATACATTAGGCATTGATACCGTATTTATATTTGATGTCGTCTTTTTTCATAAACAACTGTACAGATTCTATGAAGGCTTAATGTGCTTATGTACACTGTGGACATTCTGACAAGCTGATATCCAGAGCAGAATCTATTTCACATTGATATCTGGAAATTCAACAGATGCAAGACTCAATCCTGGTGATAAATATTTTAAATTAATTGGATTGAACTTTTCTGGCTCTGAAAGGAAATGCCTTTGTAGGCATTGTTATTGTGAATACTGAGGATAATACCGGATGATATTGCTATTTTCAATTTAGGCCTACTAGAAAGTGTGCTCCCAGGCTTGGAGAGAAGCAAAAATCATTCCGCTACCTAAGAATAGTAAAGACACTTGTATGTTCATACGATTTTGTCATTTGAATTTGGCGCACTCCAATTTCACTGGATGTTGTCAACAGGTGTCCTGCTAGCGCCCTAAGAGGTTGGCTCAGATAGCCAACCAATCAGCCTGTTACCAACCCTTAGTAAACGTTTGGAAAATATTGTGTTTGATAAGATACAATGCTACAGTGCTTCACAGCAAAAAAAATGACAACAAACTTTCAGCATGCTTATAGGGAAGGACATTTAACAAGCACAGCACTTACACAAATGACTGATGATTGGCTGAGAGAAATTTATGATAAAAAGATTGTGGGGGTGTTTTTGTTAGACTTCAGTGCGGCTTTTGACATTTATCGTATGTGTTATGGCTTTACACCCCAATGCTATATTGTGAATAAAGAGTTATCTGTCTCACAGAACACAGAGGGTGTTCTTTAATGGAAGCCTCTCCAACGTTATCCAGGTAGAATCAGGAATTCCCCAGGGCAACTGTCTAGGCCCCTTACTTTTTTCAATCTTTACCAATGACATACCTTTGAGTAAAGCCAGTGTGTGTATGTATGCAGAAGACTCAACACTATACATGTCAGCTACTACAGTGACTGAAATTACTTTGACACTTAACAAAGAGCTGCAGTTAGTTTCAGAGTGGGTGGCAAGGAATAAGTTAGTCCTACATGTTTCTAAAACTAAAAGCATTGTATTTGGGACAAATCATTCACCCTAAACCTTGACTAAATTATGTTAAATAAAATGTCAATTGAGCTTGTGGAGGTGACTAAACAGCTTGGAGTATCCCTGGATTGTAACCTGTCATGGTCAAAACATGTTGATATAACAGTAGCTAAGATGGGGAGAAGTCTGTCCACAATAAAGAGCTGCTCTACCTTCTTAATAGCGCTATCAGCAAGGCAAGTCCTAGAGGCCCTAGTTTTGTCGCACCTGGAATACTGTTCAGTCGTGTGGTCGGGTGCCACAAAAAGGGACTTAGGAAAATTGCAATTGGCTCAGAACAGGGCAGCACGGCTGGTCCTTGTACTGTATGTACACAGAGAGCTAATATGAATAATATGCATGTCAATCTCTCCTGGCTCAAAATGGAGGAGAGATTGACTTCATCACTACTTGTATTTATGAGAGGTATTGACATGTTGAATACACCGAGCTGTCTATTTGAACTACTGTTGCACAGATCGGACACCCATGCATACCCCACAACACATGCCACGAGGTCTCTTCACAGTCCCCAAGTCCAGAACAGACTAGTACTAGTACGGTACTATATAGAGCCATGACTACATGGAACTCTATTCCACATCAAGTAACTGATGCAAGCAGTAAAATTTGATTAAAAAAACAGAAATACACCTTATGGAACAGCGGGGATTGTGAAGCAACACAAACATAGGCACAGACACATGCATACACACACACGATAACATACGCACTATACACACACGTACACATGGATTTTGTACTGTAGATATGTGGTAGTGATGGAGTACGGGCCTGAGGGCATACAGAGTGTTGTGAAATCAATGAATGCATTGTAACGTTTTTGAAATTGTGCCGAGACAGGTAGCCTAGTTGTTATCGCATTGGGCCAGTTACTGAAAGGTTGCTGGATCGAATCCCTGCGCTGACAAGGTAAAAATCTGTCGTTATGCCCCTGAACAAGGCAGTTAACCCACTGTTCCCTAGTAGGCTGTCATTGTAAATAAGAATTTGTTCTTAAGTGACTTGCCCAGTTAAAAAAAAGTTTAAACAAATATTTTACCGGACCCCAGGAAGCTAATGGGGGATCCATAATACAAACACACCATCTGTGCTGATGTACAGTAATTACTCAGACCTGAATGACTAGAACATTGTTCGTAGGACACCAACAAGGTGTAAGGATATGCCTATCCACATGCGTGGTATGGGATGTGGAGTACAAGCTACCATACTCCTAAATAAATATTTTAAAATAACTATTTATTGATGATTTGTTTCCATCTTAAATATGGGTTCATTGCAATAAACCGTGTGTACAACACAGTAACAGGCATGAAAGGGAAGGCAATCAGGCCAAAATCGATGGAGGAGCATGTTGTCATGTGGGGAGGCGTCAAATTCAAGTGGATTACCAAGTCCCTAGGAAGGGTGCGTCACTTGAGTGGGTTGAGTCACTGACGTGATCTTCCTGTCCGGGTTGGCGCCCCCCTTGAGTTATGCCGTGGGGGAGATCTTTGTGGGCTATACACGGCCTTGTCTCAGGATGGTAAGTTGGTGGTTGAAGATATCCCCCTAGTGGTGTGGGGGCTGTGCTTTGGCAAAGTGGGTGGGGTTATATCCTGCCTGTTTGGCCCTGTCCGGGGGTATCATCGGACAGGGCTACAGTGTCTCCTGACCCCTCCTGTCTCCGCCTCCAGTATTTATACTGCAATAGTTTATGTGTCCGGGGGCTAGCGTCAGTCTGTTATATCTGGAGTATTTCTCCTGTCTTATCCGGTGTCTTGTGTGAATTTAAGCATGCTCTCACTAATTTTCTTTCTTTCTCTCGGAGGACCTGAGCCCTAGGACCATGCCTCAGGACTACCTGGTCTGATGACTCTCTGCTGTCCCCAGTCCACCTGGTCGTGCTGCTGCTCCTGTTTCAACTGTTCTGCCTGCGGCTATGGAACCCTGACCTGTTCACCAGATGTGCTACCTGTCCCAGACCTGCTGTTTTCAACTCTCTAAGAGACAGCAGGAGCGATAGAGATACTCTGAAAGATTGGCTATGAAAAGCCAACTGAGATTTACTCCTGAGGTGCTGATCTGTTGCACCCTCTACAACCGCTGTGATTATTATAATTTGACCATGCTGGTAGTCTATGAACATTTGAACATCTTGGCCATGTTCTGTTATAATCTCTACCCGGCACAACCAGAAGAGGACTGGCCACCCCTCATAGCCTAGTTCCTCTCTAGTTTTCTTCCTAGGTTCTGACCTTTCTAGGGAGTTTTTCCTAGCCACCGTGCTTCTACACCTGCATTGCTTGCTGTTTGGAGTTTAGGCTGGGTTTCTGTACAGCACTTTGTGACATCAGCTGATGTAAGAAGGGCTTTAGGAATACATTTGATTGATTACCCACTACACTCTGGTCAAATCAATCAAATCAAATCAAACTTTATTTGCCACATGAGCCGAATACAACAAGTGTAGACTTTACTGTGAAATGCTTACTTACAAGCTCTTAACCAACAGTGCAGTTCAAGAAGAAGAAGATATTTACCAAGTAGGCAGAAAAAAGTTATAATAAAAAGTAACACAATAAGAATAAGAATAACGAGGCTATATACAGGGGGCACCTGTACCAAGCTGCAGCAGTGTACAGGAGGGGGAGGGGGGTGTCAATGTAAATTGTCCAGTGGCGATTTTTATGAATTGTTCAGCAGTCTAATGACTTGGGGGTAAAACCTGTTGATGAGCCTTTTGGTCCTAGACTTGGCGCTCCGGTACCGCTTGCCGTGTGGTAGCAGAGAAAACATTCTAGAACTTGGGTGACTGGAGTCTCTGACAATTTTATTGGCTTTCCACTGACACCGCCTAGTATATAGGTCCTGGATGGCAGAAATCTTGGCCCCAGTGATGTACTGGGCCTTTCGCACTACCCTCTGTAGCTCCTTATGGTCAGATGCCGAGCAGTTGCCATACCAGGCGGTGATGCAACCGGTCAGGATGCTCTTCGATGGTGCAACTGTAGAACCTTTTGAGGATCTGGGGACTCATGCCAAATCTTTTCAGTCTCCTGAGGGGAAAAAAGGTTTTGTCATGCCCTCTTCACTACTGTCTTGGTATGTTTGGAACATGATAGTTTGTTGGTGATGTGGACACCAAGAAACATGAAACTCTCAACCCGCTCCACTACAGCGCCGTCGATGTTAATGGGGGCCTGTTCGGCCCGCCTTTTCCTGTAGTCCACGATCAGCTCCTTTGTCTTGATCACATTGAGGGAGAGGTTGTTGTCCTGGCACCACACTGCCAGTTCTCTGACCTCCTCCCTATAGGCTGTCTCATCGTTGCCGGTGATCAGGCCTACCACTGTTGTGTCGTCAGCAAACTTAATGATGGTGTTGGAGTCGTGTTTTTGGCCACACAGTCGTGGGTGAACAGGGAATACAGGAAGGGACTAAGTACACACCCAGGATCCAGTTGCAGAGGGAGGTGTTTAGCCCCAGAGTCCTTAGCTTAGTGACAAGCTTCGTGGGCACTATGGTGTTGAACACTGAGCTGTAGTCAATGAACAGCATTCTCACATAGGTGTTCCTTTAGTCCAGGTGATAAAGGGCAGTGTGGAGTGCAATTGAGATTGCGGATCTGTGGATCTGTTGGGGCGGTCTGCGAATTGAAGTGCGTCTAGGGTGTCTGGGAGGATGCTGTTGATGTGAGCCATGACCAACCTTTCAAAGCACTTCATGGCTACCGACGTGAATGCCACGGGGCAGTAATAATTTAGTCAGGTTACCTTCGCTTCCTTGGGCACAGGGACTATGGTGGTATGCTTGAAACATGAGGTATGACAGACTTGGTCAGGGAGAGGTTGAAAATGTCAGTGAAGACACTTGCCAGTTGGTCCGCGCATGCTGTGAGTACACATTCTGGTAATCCGTCTGGCCCAGCGGCTTTGTGAATGTTGATCTGTTTAAAGGTTTTGTTCACATTGGCTTCCAAGAGCGTTATCACACAGTCATCCAGAACAGCTGGTGCTCTCATATGCATGCTTCAGTGTTGCTTGGCTCGAAGCGAGCATAACAGGCATTTAGCTCATCTGGTAGGCTCGTGTCACTGGGCAGCTCGTAGTCCGTAATAGTTTTCGAGCTCTGCCATTTCTTACGAGCGTCAGAGCCAGTGCAGGAGGATTCAATCTTAATCATGTATTTGCTTGTTTGAGGGTTCATCTGAGGGCATGGCGGGATTTCTTATAAGTGTCCGGATTGTGTTATTAAAACAAGACCGCTACCACAGGATAGGTTATGTAACGGGCAGACAGCAGAATATGAAGACGTGGTCAGTACATTTATAATGGCCTGCTAGAGTTCACTCAGCATGCATTAGATAAAGAAGGACTACAACGATTGCATTCCGAAGGATTACAGTTTCACGGTATTCTTTCTAGAGAAAGAGATGGTTGCACTGAATTCATGGAGCATCAGGAATGATCATGTATTAACCAAATAACCATATTCAAGATATTACATAAGATTCAACATTCCCACATAACAGTTGCAGTGAATGGTGTGCAACAACCTGGAGGTAGAGATGCTGATGTGTGATGTCTTCATTCATAGGCATCGTTGCTTCTGTGTTGTTCATCATCATTATTCACAAACTGAAACAAATCATTTTCTCAGTGTTGGGAGAAGTGGGGACAGCTAATAAAGCGTGTTGTGTTTTGTGGCAGAAGTTCAGTCAGCGATGTACGGCACTGTGTCCAGACCAGCTGTTCCCCTCTGCCAGACGGAAAGATGTTATTACAGTCTATCTCCGTTGCCATGGAGAGGTAATTGTGGGTCCAGATGAGCTACAATAGCAAAATGAGAAACTCCACTGGGCACAAACTGGTTGAATCAATGATTTTTTCAATGCATTTTGTCAACGCAATTTGTCAATATATTGTGATATGGAATCTACATGGAAAATACATTGGATTTGAAAAATGTAATCAACTGTTGTTTTTAAAAAAAAACATTATAATATGTTTATTATTTTACAATAAAAAATAACATAAAAAAGACAGCAATACTAACAATGACATTCATTGTACTGTTGAATAGGATGGCCAATGTAGAGGACAAAACAAAACTTAACTCACACATACACAAAGTAAAACAAAATCCTATTAGGTGGTACATGTATAGGAAGACAGCATATAGTCATTACAAGCAGTGTAGTTAAGCCAAAAATAAATATTGAGTGGAGTACAGCACAGAGTAGCAGCAGATCATCAACCCAGTTATGAAGCGGGACTAGACCATTTATCCAGTATCGGCTGCCATATTTTGTAAAATATTGGACTTCTATTGGAGATATTGTATCGAATCTTTTCCATATGTATTACATTTCCTAAATCCCGTAACCACATTTCAAAGGTAGGTACAGTCTCCAGTTTCCAAAATTGCAATATGAGCCTTTTGGCTAATAGAGTACAAAGAGAGACAGCTTTCCCTTCGTGATTATTCCCATCAACTGTGCCAAACAGAGCGGTCAATGGGTCTGGGGCTAGAACTCTATCAAAGGCTCTAGATAAATAATCAAAAATTAGAGGCCAGTAAACATGTAACTAAGGACATGTCCAGAATAAGTGGGTCAACGTCCCCTCATCCTGCTTGCACCTCTCACACAGTGGTGAGGTGTCCGGGAATATTTTATGCAGTTTTACTTTTGAGTAATGTAACCTGTGTATCACCTTAAACTGTACAAGGTTGTGTCTGGCATTCACTGAACTGTGGTTTATATTCCTGAGAGCTTCTACCAAGTCCTCATCTGAGATTTCTGAGCCAAGTTCTTGTTCCCAAGCCCTTTTAATGGTGTCTGTGGATACCTCTATGTGGGCTTGTAGCACATCATACAGTCTAGAGACCGACCCTTTTGAATGGGGTTTGACAAGGATCAAGCTATCTAATGTAGGACTATTTGGCTTCATGCCATACTGTGGGATATGTGTCCTTACGAAATTCCTGATTTGGAGGTATCTGAAAAAATGTGTTGTTGGCATGTTGAACTTTCCCTGTAATTGTTGAAATGAAGCTAACTGACCATCTATGTATAGATTACCAATTGTTGTGAGCCCCTTCTCCCTCCACTGTGAAAACACCACATCATCCAATGCGGGGTAGAAAGCATGATTCAGGCAAATCGGGCTGTCAATGTATACAGTGGGTATGTTAAGAAAATACCTCATCTGTTTCCAGATCCTAAGCGTATGACAAATGACTGGGTTAGAGTCATAAGTGGATTTTTTCACATATGATGGGCTATTAACAAGTGCAGGGAGTGAGGAACGTTGACAGGAGGCCTGCTCAATCAAAAGCCATGCAGGCATATCCTTCTGTCTCATCGCAGGTAAGCTTTCCCTCCAGGAAGACACAATGTTCAGATTAGCAGCCCAATAATACAGTTTAAAGTGAGGAAGGCCAAAGCCCCCCTCTATTTTGTACTTGCATAAATGCTTCTTTGAAATTCTGGCTGCCTTGTTATCCCATAAAAATGGAGTTACTATTGAATCCAGTTTCTTAAAACAGCTTTGTGGTATGAAATTGGGTAGACATTGGAAGAGGTAAAGAAACCTGGGTAGGACAACCATTTTAATAGCGTTTATACGACCAACCACAGGCATCAACTCACTTTTTTGCCAGTTTATCTTGTAGCCAGAGAAGGAGCCAAATGTGTTTATCAAGTTAAGTAAGGGTGGAATAGAAGTTTTAGGCTTGGACAAAAACAAAAGAACATCGTCTGCACATAGGGAAATTTTGTGCTGTGTGTCCTTTATTTTAACAGAAGCTATATCGGCACATGCCCGAATGCGAGTAGCAAGGGGTTCCATGGCTATAGCGAAGAGAGCAGGCGAAATAGGGCACCCCTGTCGGCACCCCTTGAACAAGCAGAATGACTGCGACATTTCTTGATTGGTTACCACGGACGCCATTGGGTGTGCATAAATAATTCTTATCCAATTAATAAATTCCTTTCCGAATCCGAAGTGCTCCAGAACCGACATCATATATTTCAACTCAATCCGGTCAAACGCCTTCTCTGCATCAAGAGCTATTACCACTGCCTCAACCTTATGATTGTGATACATTACGTTGAAAAGACGTCTCAAATTGTAGTGTATATGTCGGCCCGGGATAAAACCTGTCTGGTCAGGGTGTATGATGTCGGAAATATATGTTTTCAATCGGTTTGCCAATATCTTTGTCAACACCTTGTTTTCTATGGGGAGTAACGACACGGGGCGATAAGATGACATCTCCATGGAATCTCTATCTTTTTTCAAGATCAGTGCTATTGTAGCCTCATACAGTGTTTGCGGGACTTTGGCATTTTCTTTGGATTGTTTAAACATTCGCAACATAAGTGGAGCTAGACTGGCGCAGTACTTCTTATAGAATTTTATTACATATCCATCGGGCCCAGGGGCCTTGCTGTTTGGAAATTGTGCCATCGCTGTGTTAATTTCCTCCAAAGTTATCCCTGCATCGAGTGCAGCAGCTGCCCCCCTGTCTAGTTTAGGAAGTTCACATTCAGCCAGAAAGCGTTCCATAGTTTGTGGATCAGTAGCATCGCATTTTGATTGGTATAGCTCTGAGTAAAACTGCGCAAAGCATTTATTAATATCCTGCGGATCTGTTACTATTTTACCCTTCTTGTCTTTTATTTTGTGAATAGCTCTAGATGCCTGTACATGCCTTAGCTGTCTTGCTAATAATTTATGTGGTTTGTCACCCAGTTCAAAATAACTTTGTTGCGTTCTAGCAAGTAAAGAGCCCACCCGTTTCGAAAGGATGGTATTGTATTCATATTTTAACTTTGTGATCTTCTCAAGGACTGTATACGAGGAATTCGTCCTAAAAACGTTCTCCTGTTCCCCTAACTCTCTTTCAATTTCTCTTAGCCTAGTATTGGCGCGTTTCTTCCTCTCTGATGTATAAGAAATAATGTAACCTCTAACCACAGCCTTTAGAGATTCTCAAAGGGTGGAGTCGTCAACATCCCCCGTGTCGTTAGTTCCGAGGAAAAAGGCAATCTGCTCCTTCAAATACTGACAAAAAGCCTCATCTTTCAGCAGGTATGCGTCTAAGCGCCACGGTCGCCGACCTGTCGACATATTGTCGAGTTTCAGCACCATGGACACAGGAGAGTGGTCCGTAATTAGAATAGGGTGATAGGTAACCAACTCAGCCGCTGAGATTAGTTTGGAGTCCAACAAAAAATAGTCAATTCTGGAATATGATTTATGAACTGATGAAAAGAAAGAATAATCCCTGTCTGTTGGGTGCATCAGTCTCCAAATATCGACAATGTTAAGGTTTGTCATCAATGTCTTTAGACAGACACTGGCATTTGATTGTTGAAGTGACCTTGATAGCTGTTTATCTAAAAGAGGATCTAACGTACAGTTAAAGTCCCCTCTCCAACAATAACACTTGTATCCGAGATATTTGGTATGTCCTTAAATACCCTTTGAAAAAATAATGGATCATCGAAGTTGGGTCCATATAAATTGACCAAGGTTACTGGTTTCAAATTCAGTGTACCAGCCACAATAATATACCGACCATTAGGATCTGAAATCGAGGATGAGTAAACAAACGGAATGTTTTTCCTTATCAGAATTGCTACCCCTCTCGCTTTTGCATCAAAGTTAGACTGGTATATCTGACCGATCCAGCCGACTCGTAGCTTGGCCTGAGTGGAGCGTTTAACATGAGTTTCTTGAAGAAACACTATCTCAGCACCCAGTGATTTAAGATGAGAGAAAACCTTAGCTTGTTTCACCACATGCCCTAAGCCATTACAGTTCCAGCTGACTATCTTTATTCCACCTGGTCTACTCTGTGCTCTGTCACTATGTGGCATTTCTTATTTTAGAGCAAATTGTTGCTGTCATACAAAACTCAGAAGAAAAACGTCCCGCCGTGCGGGAGCTTGTCATGCCACCTGTACTAATAATAAATGTGAACATAAAACACATACCCCATCCCCCCTCCCGTCCCTTTACTGCGTGACTTCCCCAAACGAAGCACTCCTTGGCTAACACACAAACTTTAGGGTGTCTAGACATACAGCTTGAACTAACTCGTTGTCTATAGATGCTCCGCATATACGCTAATATTAAATAACACTTAACACTTAACTCTCACGTTAGGGGGTGAGTAGCGCTAAAACATGATGTGCCAAACAATGCTATATTAGCCACAACATCTCACCAATCATAAGTCCCAAATTCTGATCTTCTAATCGAAAAGACATAGTCCGGAAATCCAAACACATTCCTGGCCTGTATTTGGTCATTTAGCCGGCTGACACAGCCGTTCTGTATCCTCAGCCAGGGAGCTTGCTTGTCAAGAACAGATCGGCCTCTTTTGGGTTGTCAAACGTACGTGTTGATCCTTCGACTGTCACCTTAAACCGGACTGGGAAGAGGAATCCATATCGGATGTTGGCCGCCCTGCATTTGTTGCGTACCTCATCAAACTCTTTCCGTTGGTTCCTCACCTCCAAGGTAAGATCTGGGTAGAAAGACACCCTGGCTCCGTTGAAGTTAAGGGGGAACTTTTGACTAGCCAGCTTGAGGATGAGATCCCTGGTCTGGGGATAGTGCAGCCGTACAATGAATGGTGGCCCGCCCTTGGCCGGCTTCGTTGCCTGAGATCTGTGTGCGCGGTCGATCAGGATGGCCGTTTTGAAGTGTTCGCTCCCCAGCAGGGCCGGTATCAGCTCCGAGACAAATTTAGTGGGTTTCCCTTTCTCAGTGTCCTCCTGGATGCCACATATTCGGATGTTCTGGCGTCTTGTATGCGACTCAAGCATTTCCAGTCGGGCTTTCAGGGTTTTGTTGTCATTTTTGAACGTTGCGCACTGTTTCTCTATGTCCTGTAGCCTGGCCTCGTGATCGACTGTCGTCTGCTCAACCTCATGCACCCTTCTCTGAGTTGCCTTCACAGTTTCGGCCAAAGTCCCAATACTCTTTTGAGATATCAGCCAACCTTGTGTCCACCTTCTTGCTTAGTGAGTTTATGGCAGCCAGTATGTCACTTTGCGTAGGCTCTGTGGGGGCCTCTTGGAAGCTAGCCTCTTCAGCTAACTCCTCGTGGGTTGGCGACGTTGAAATTGGTTCGTTGTCTATCTCATTCAAATGATCTTGTTTAGCGCTCCCTTTTCTGGTGCCTTTTCCCTTTGTCATATTTGTTTGAAGATATAGGTCGTGAGAGGTTAAGATAAATACTCATTTGTTTCAAAATGGAGCGGAGCTCTAGCAAATCACGTCTACTCCATAGCACGCTCTCTAGCGCCCCCTCAACTGTTGTTTTGAGGGTAAAGATTCTACCACAGGATTATGTCATCATGCTAACCAAATTTCAACATAGACAAAATATGTTCGTTGTACCTTTGTACCTTTAAAACAACGTCACATTTAAAACGTTATATCCACTATTGGAAAAAACAATGGCTGGGCAGCACCTTATACTAGAGAATTTATCTATCTACAGTACAGCTACCATGTGGTCTCCCATCCAGGTTTTTAACCAAGCCCAGCCCTGCTTAGCTATGAGGTTTGTCACTGACTATTACCAATGTGTGATCAGGGGCGTGATTGGTGAGAGGAGCTCTACTTAAAAATGAAAGAGATTCACTGTTGCTATCAAAGTCATTCCAAAGTGTAGGTTTAACAGAGCAAATGAACGGTGACCATACTCTATCATTCCTATATCATGATGAGATATCTGTAATTACACATTTAGATAAAGCAATGTCTGATTTTTGGTATAGTTGATTTCATTTGGTTGTGCTTTTAAATCGTTTTAAAATTATACACTTTGAAATAACGTTATGTGACCTGTTGGACACATCTTTAATGTACTTTCTGTCCTATTTTTTTATCATCTGGTTGTACTGTGTTTTTGTGTTAGATTGTCCTATGCCTCATTGACCAAACAGTTGAACATGTAATTTGGACATTGAGATTTGTAGCACTTATCTAAATATATGTGAAATTAACAAATTGCAAATAGGAGACAATAGCTCAGATAATCATTGTTTTGACAAGTAACCTGCTCATTCAAAGGTGAATCATCCTCCGGTTGATGCCCTTTCCCACACTTCTTTAAACTGAAAACCTGTGCATTTTAAAAGCTGCATTGCAAAAAGGGTTTCGATTGAATCAATTCATCTTATTCACAAGTTTATTTTCAGAGATTGAGAGAGTCAATGGTAGAACAAAGATCTTGTTCATTTATATGAATTTTATTGCAGATACGACACATATGCAAGCTCAACAGAATAAGATGTCACAATTGATCTCTCTAAGAAACAGACAGTAGACTTGTGAAGTCAAATGGAATAAAACTGCCAGTGTGTATGTCACTGGCTCATAGATACATTGTTTGGTACATTCTCTTGTGATTGTTCTAGTTATATATTTTTTTGCCAGACAGAACTATATGAGCTAGACAAATTATGTCAATACAATCCAATCTACAAAGACAGGCTATCACAGTAAATATCAATTCCAACAATAAGAACATATATCAACCCCAATGACAATAAGAAAGTAAAAAGCCTGTCTCCTAACAGTGCTAAACTAGTCTCCTGCACTACAGCATCAAATATTGCAAAATACATCCGGAGAAGAAAACCATTTTGGTCGGTAAAAATGCCCATGCAAAAATAAGATAGAAAAAGAGAAAATATGTTGTACCATCACAAAGACACAGAAATGAAACAGGGTGCTTCCAACAGTCTGTAGTCAGTGTTCCCAGATATACAGTATTTTGTCATTGACTCGTGGTTTGACTGGATTCTTGAAACTGTGCTCCATTGGGCCTCCTTTATCAATCATAATCAAATCCTATAATGTCCGTGTAGATGACTCCATGCAAACGACAGGTTGTGTTATATTGGTTCCTGAGAGGTTGTATTGCGCAGGAAAGACTGAGTACATGTTTTGAGGTACCATTACACATTTTCCAATTAGATATTTTGCTACCAACACATGGGGATAGAATTGGCTTTCTATTCTGCACATGGCTCTGTGTTTTCAGACGATCACTAGTCTCCACCTTTACAGAAGCGGGAATCGAGTTACATGGAAAATTGCTGCTACATTTGACCATCTTTACCATCTGATCATGTAATATAATTAATTAATAAATGAGGATCACTCACCTGGGGAAAATGGTCATGATTGTGTGTTTGTGTTCTACAGTTTGGCTTTATACAGGTTGATAAACAAGGCCCAGGATATAAACTTTCTTCATTTCCAAATGTAATTCAATTCAAAACTATGATACAATAGGCTGCACTATCTGTGATCAAATAAAAAACAAGTCAAGAGTGGGTAATTCCATAAAAACACAATCATTATAAGACATTTGAAGTCATCCAAAACAAGAAAGGCATGACCTTTTCGGTTCCTTTTCTACTCTTTGTTTCTATACATTATATATCATTAGGTACTGTATTTCTTGTTACTGATTAAAATATAGGATACTTCTCTCCTTCCACAGTTACATATAGTATCTCCTTTACTTTGAAGCATCCGTGGACCAGACCTGGGTTCAAATTTGCTTGATTTAGCCGGGCTTGATTAGGCTTGACTGGTATAATGGAATTAATACAATTGTTGCAAAACTGCAAACTTTGCCCATCTGGCACTCCAGGCAGGCTGCTGCAAATGTTAAAAGTATTTGAAAGATATCCAATAGTATTTTAACCCAGGTCTGCCGGTGACTGAGAAGGTAACAGCATGGCTAGCTATCTACTGCTCCTGCTCTGACCGAATGACGTGGAACAAGGTGACATTGTAAAGCACCTGGTGACCGTTATTCCATGCGTACAGTGCTCTGTCTTTAGGGTTATAGTCCAGCATGGAGATGTGAGAGTACTTATTCTGGAACGGTATGTCAATGTACTCGTAGGTGGACGAGTTGGTGCTGAAGGCATAATAGACCTTGGTCCCACCGGAGTAGCCATTGGTGACATACAGCGTGCCACATATCATGAAGGCCTCTCCTGCGCTCCTCTTGGGGTGGTTGGTAGTCCAGCTCTTGATGATCTGCAGGGTGTTGGGGTTCAGTTTACTGATGACAATGTTCCCTGCGTTCTGATTGGTGGCGTAAACGGCCCAGAGCCCGCCCTCGTCCACCATGAGGTCGATGTCTGAGTGGCCGCCCCAGGAGTAGTGGTACATGTTGTTGTAGCCGGCGTAGTCCAGCTGGCGTGACTTGCTGATGACGGAGGTCTTGAAGTCAAACTTGATGATGGTGTGGCTCTGGAACTTGTTGAAGTAGATGGAGCCGTTGTAGACCACCTGGCCAGTGCCTGACCACGGGTGGGGGAGGCGGTGAGATGTAAAGTTGTCGGAATTCATGAAGTCGTAGATGGACTTGTACTCCCGCACAAATCGGTTGTTGTGGTAGCCATCCATGTACCACACCTAGAAAGGAATACAAGAGCATCAGAAAGTCGTACATCTCTGGTATAGTATGATATTGAATTTAGCAAGAGAACAGGTAGTACATGGGTAGAGTGTGTGTACACCCCAATGTCAGAGGTATTCCTCAATGAATCAACACAAGTCCTGCAGGACAACCAGTGATATCTTAGTATGTGCTTTTATCCAACTTTTATCCAATCCTGTGATTCATGTCTTTCATTCCCTAGAATGACATAGTTTATTGCAATGACAACCAGGAGATGTAGCTACCTTCCAGATTAGCATCAAAATGTGTTGTGGTACTAAGGTCTATTTTCAGGCCAGTGAGCAAATCCCAGACAGTGAGGCATGGGAACACATTACTAAAGTTGTGATCCAATCTGGTCAATAATCACTGGTTTATACAAACCTTTTAATACAAACATACAAGCTAACATTTTACAGATTTATATTTTACAACACCGCAAATCTGTACTGAGTGTCCTCCCATTTGCATAATTGATAAGAACGTTTTTTTGTGAGTCTGTGTAAACTGTATAATGAATAGCATAGGCATTGCAGGACCAGACCTACCCTAGTGTCATCTTCAGGAGCCAGGGGGTCAGTCATCCAGGATCCAAACCTTGATCCAGACGTCTTAATGGTAATTGGATCACTGATCCCTGTCAGCTTCCCACATGCTGCAAGAGCCAAATACACAATGCAAGATACTGCATTCATCTCTGGACTATCAATGGTGTTTATAGGTTGGAAAACATAGCGTGTGTGTGTGCGTGCGTGCGTGCGTGTGTGCGTGCGTAGGTCAGTGACCTACTATACCATACTTTTTGTTGAAAATGATAATATCAATTTGACTTGTTTATCCAGCTTTAGTATTACAATCTATAGATCAGTTTGGTGATTTCTTCAGGTTTTGACAATACTGTTTTAGCTGGAGGTTTTCTAGAAAGGACTGTGTAGACATTGTATAAATGTATGTACTAGAATCTAGATCTCCTGCTTTAGCCATCCATTTCTCTGCCTCAGAATGATGTATTCGGACAGAAAAGTCAGTTTTCATTATTCATAAGTAATGTTATCATTTATCTATGACATTGAAAGGATACTGTTGTACAGAGACCACACAACCACAAGGTGTGAGCCAACGATGAGAAACGGGCAATTCCAAGGTAACAGAGTGATGCCAAACCTTGTGGCTTGTAGTCTCTTTGTACATCGTTTCAATGTCATAGATACATGATAACTTTACTGATGAACAAATGAAAACGGACTTTTCTGTTTTTACATAAACCACACA
Organism: Oncorhynchus mykiss; assembly: GCF_057628025.1. NCBI lineage: Eukaryota > Metazoa > Chordata > Actinopteri > Salmoniformes > Salmonidae > Oncorhynchus > Oncorhynchus mykiss. The sequence goes on along the minus strand of NC_143027.1, from coordinate 16,478,894 downwards.
CTCAATTGCTCCCCTCTTCAAATGCTATATTAAGAACAGGAACAGTAAGTGCAATATTAAAGTTTGAGTCAATTCACACAATTCCTCCCCCTAACTTCAAATGTTGGGGGTTACACAAATATCTGCCCCCATTTTCCCAAGATAACAAACTAGCATATAACGTTCTAAAAACCATATGTTTCTTAGAGCTGGGTGAGAACGTGGTTGTCCTATGGTTATTTTGCATACAACCTTCCCACAATTTTCAGGTAATGGTGCAGGATAGTTGCTTGGCTTTGTTATATTCTCATATTCTCATTTAAGGAACTTGACAAAAAAACAAACATTTTCTTGGTATTTCATTGCTTTAACAGATCGTTTCCTAAAAGTTAAAATATGGTTACATTTCATAAAAATGTTGGTCATGTTCTGGGAACGTTCTCTAACTGGTTTGACATTGGGAATACTCTCAAATAGTTCATAGAACGTTAAGAAATAACGTTCTTCTGTGGAAATGTCTGTAGTGCAGCCTTACGTTTCCTACAGAGTTGCATTCAACAAGGTAAAACGTTTGTGAATGGTGGCGAACGTTAGCTAACATATTCGACTTATTTTGTATTAGCCACGACTAAGATAACGTAAGATAACAGTCTGAGAAGGTAGAGTGTGGCGAACTTACATGTCTGTTTCGGGTCTAAACTGCCACTAAAAATAATCAAGTAGCCATGTAGACTTTCTACTACAGTTGAAGTCGGAAGTTTACATACACTTAGGATGGAGTCATTAAAACTCCTTTTTCAACCACTTCACAAATTTCTTGTTAACAAACTATAGTTTTGCCAAGTCGGTAAGGACATCTACTTTGTGCATGACACAAGTAATTTTTCCAACAATTGTTTACAGCCAGATTATTTCACTGTATCACAATTCCAGTGGGTCAGAAGTTTACATACGCTAAGTTGACTGTGCCTTTAAACAGCTTGGAAAATTCCAGAAAATTATGCCATGGCTTCAGAAGCTTCTGATATGCTAATGTGAGTCAATTGGAGGTGTACCTGTGGATGTATTTCAAGGCCTACCTTCAAACTCATTGCCTCATTGCTTGACATCATGGGAATATCAAAAGAAATCAGCCAAAACCTCAGAAAAAAAATTGTAGACCTCCACAAGTTTGGTTCATCCATGGGAGCCATTCCCAAATGCCTGAAGGTACCACGTTCATCTGTACAAACAATAGTTCGCAATTATAAACACCATGGGACCACGCAGCCGTCACACCGCTCAGGAAGGAAACGCGTTCTGTCTCCTAGTGAAGAATGTACTTTGGTGCAAAAAGTGCAAATCAATCCCAGAACAACAGCAAAGGACCTTGTGAAGATGCTGGAGGAAACCGGTACAAAAGTATCTATATCCACAGTAAAACGAGTCCTATATTGACATAACCTGAAAGGCCGATGAACAACAAAGAAGCCACTTCTCCAAAACCGCCATAAAAAAGCCAGACTACAGCTTGAAACTGCACATGGGGACAAAGATCGTACTTTTTGGAGAAATGTCCTCTGGTCTGATGAAACAAAAATATTACTTTTTGGCCATAATGACCAGGAAAAAGGGGGAGTCGCAAGCTGAAAATCACAATCCCAACCGTGAAGCACGGGGGTGGCAGCCTCATGTTGTGGGGGTGCTTTGCTGCAGGAGGGACTGGTGCACTTCACAGAATAGATGACATCATGAGGATCAAAAATAATGTGGATATTTTGAAGCAACATCTCAAGACATCAGTCAGGAAGTTAAAGTTTGTGTCTTCCAAATGGACAATGACCGCAAGCATACTTCCAAAGTTGTGGCAAAATGGCTTAAGGACAACAAAGTCAAGGTATTGGAGTGGCCATCACAAAGCCCTGACCTCAATCCTATAGAAAATGTGTGGGTAGCACTGAAAAAGCGTGAGGCCTACAAACCTGACTCAGTTACACCAGCTCTGTCAGGAGGAATGGGCCAAATTTCACACAACATATTGTGGGAAGCTTGTGGGAGGCTACCCAAACATTTGACACAAGTTAAACAATTTAAAGTCAATGCTACCAAATACTAATTGAGTGTATGTAAACTTCTAACCCACTGGGAATGTGATTAAAGAAATTAAAGCTGAAATAAGTAATTCTCTATTATTCTGACATTTCACATTCTTAAAATAAAGTGGTGATCCTAATTGACCTAAGACAGGGAATTTTTATTAGGATTAAATGTCAGGAATTGTGAAAAACTGAGTTTAAATTTGGCTAAGGAGTATGTTTTTTTAACATTTTTTTATTTCACTTTTATTTAACCAGGTAGGCTAGTTGAGAACAAGTTCTCATTTGTAAGATAAAGCAAAGCAGTGTGACACAGACAACAACACAGAGTTACACATGGAGTAAACAATAAACAAGCCAATAACACAAACAAGTCAATGACACAGTAGAGAAAATAAAGTCTATATTCAGTGTGTGCAATAAATAGGCCATAGGAGCGAATAATTACAATTTAGCAGATTAACACTGGTGACAAATGAGCAGATGATGATGTGCAAGTAGAGATACTGGTGTGCAAAAGAGCAGAAAAGTAAATCAAATAAAAGCAGTATGGGGATGAGGTAGGTATATTGGGTGGGCTATTTACAGATGGACTATGTACAGCTGCTCAGATAGTTGATGTTTAAAGTTGGTGAGGGAAATAAAAGTCTCCAACTTCAGCGATTTTTGCAATTCGTTCCAGTCACTGGCAGCAGAGAACTGGAAGGAAAGGCGGCAAAATGAGGTGTTGGCTTTTGGGATGATCAGTGAGATATACCTGCTGGAACGTGTGCTACGGATGGGTGTTGTTATCGTGACCAGTGAACTGAGATAAGGCGGAGCTTTACCTAGCATAGACTTATAGATGACCTGGAGCCAGTGGGTCTGGCGACGAATATGTAGCGAGGGCCAGCCGACTAGAGCATACAGGTCGCAGTGGTGGGTGGTATAAGGTGATTTGGTAACAAAACGGATGGCACTGTGATAGACTGCATCCAGTTTGCTGAGTAGAGTGTTGGAAGCTATTTTGTAGATGACATCGCCGAAGTCGAGGATCGGTAGGATAGCCCGTTTTACTAGGGTAAGTTTGGCGGCGTGAGGGAAGGAGGCTTTGTTGCGAAATAGAAAGCCAATTCTAGATTTGATTTTGGATTGGAGATGTTTAATATGAGTCTGGAAGGAGAGTTTACATTCTAGCCAGACACCTAGGTATTTATAGTAGTCCACATATTCTAGGTCGGAACCGTCCAGGGTGGTGATGCTAGTCGGGCGGGCGAGTGCGGGCAGCGAACGGTTGAAAAGCATGCATTTGGTTCTACTAGCGCTTAAGAGCAGTTGGAGGCCACGGAAGGAGTGTTGTATGGCATTGAAGCTTGTTTGGAGGTTAGTGAGCACAGTGTCCAAGTTGGCCAGAAGTATACAGAATGGTGTCGTCTGCGTAGAGGTGGATCAGGGAATCGCCTGCAGCAAGAGCGACATCATTGATATATACAGAGAAAAGAGTCGGCCCGAGAATTGAACCCTGTGGTACCCCCATAGAAACTGCCAGAGGTCCGGACAACATGGCCTCCGATTTGACACACTGAACTCTGTCTGCAAAGTAGTTGGTGAACCAGGCGAGGCAGTCGTCAGAAAAACCAAGGCTATTGAGTCTGCCGATAAGAATACGGTGATTGACAGAGTCGAAAGCCTTGGCTAGCTCGATGAAGACGGCTGCACAGTACTGTCTTTTATCGATGGCGGTTATGATATCGTTTAGTACCTTGAGCGTGGCTGAGGTGCACCAGTGACCGGCTCGGAATGTAAACTTCCGATTTCAACTGTATATTTTCTAGGAATAGCTAACTTATTTTCAGTTTGAATATTGTCGCTAAAAAGTCACAGTAATCCTTACAAAAGTAGGTGTTTGATGTTTCACGGTAACATTTTGGAATGTTTATTCAAATCGTTCAACTGAAATTGTTCACCACAAACAGAAGCCTTGTTTGCTAATGTTTCCTCGTGTTCTCAAATTAATTGTTCTGAGAACGTTAAGCAAACTTTCCATAAAAACTACAAGAAAAGATTAGTGATGTTCAGAGAAGGTTCTACGAATGTTATTTAAAAACATACATTCCGTTCTCAGCATCATCAAAACTCTATCATGTTATGCATGTTCAGGTGTGTTGGCCGTGACCACTAATTGGCCTCACCTGACCTTAATGAGTGATTGTTTTCTTTGAAATGGGGTCTGTTTGAATAGACTAAAATTAACAGCTTAGTATTCGTAAAAAAAAAAATCCTCAATCCATCATGGTGATGCAGTGGACTAATTCCATGGATTCACAACAGAAGATTATATGTTCAAATCTCACTGATGCTGTGTCACAATAAAAAACAAAGGTGTTTGCATGATTAATGCCCAAGGAAATGCATTTCCATGTGTTCTATCTGTGCTTGGAGTTCAATTTTTTTTTCCTCCCCAAAATAAGTTGGCAGTGTTATTAAAAGTCTTATTGATACATTCAGTGAAAGTTAAGGAAGTAATTCAAAAACCTCCAAATAACCTATTATTACCATTCTCAGAGTGTTAATAAAAGTTTCAGGAAACAAGAGTAAATTTCCACTTTTGTTCTCAGAACATTTAAAAAAAACATTACATTTTTCTAGGAAACAGTCATTCATTCCCACAACCAATGTGAAACCAAAAACAGTTGTTCCCACAACTTCGAAGGAACCAAATGTGCTAGCTGGGTAGTGTATGCTGTCTACCATAGCTATAGCACTTGGAGAGTTATAGCTGAACACTTGAAACAAAAATGGATAATCCTCTGAAATTGAAGTGAGCCCTTCTTTAATCTCTAAGAATTTGCTAGCACATTGGCTCTACTCCCTGCCTACAGGGTCATCCCTAGAGCTACAGTCAGCATCCTAACAGTAAGCACAGTGGCAAAAAGGAAAATGACTTCAATGCCTCATTCCTTACAATTGGATTTATTTTACCTATTTCCTCCTATTTTATTTTGAATCATGTATTTTGCACCATTCATTGATTTGTTCAGCCTTTCACTTACTGTTAGCCTGTCACGACATCAACCGAACAACTATGGTGACAGATAGGATACTGTATATGCTGGGAGAGCCCTTGGTTTAGACACACATCATGCCATCTATTTTGCCTTGTATACAATCCTGTGAACAACCCATGCAACAAAGAGTTTACTGAGAGAAATAATCTGTCAATTGTTATATCCTGGTTCTATTTTTAGATGACTGTCGCTACAATTGTGTGAAGCTTTTGGCCAAGAAGTGGACATAAGCTCACAGCTAATTTCTGGCACACATAACATGACGTGCTAGGGATGTAGTTTCGGTTTAATAGGATTACATTAGCAAAACTTAATCCAAATCACCATCTAACAACTCTAAATCCTAACATGATAAAATAGCTTCTAACCTGACATATGAGAACTGTTTGTCTTTTTTCATCAGCAATATTATTATGCATTGATGTGTAGTCAAGGCATGTGATTGCCTAACATCAGAGAATGACTGAGTATGTTCAAGCGATAATGTAGTGGTAGAGCATGTACCATAGTGGATAGATAGAGATCTGTTGGTGTGAGAAGAATGACTACTGTAGATCTGATTGGCCCGTTGCACAAGGAAGCAAAGAGGGTGTTTCGGTGTTCTCTGAGCCTACCTAATTTTTGCATGCATGCACGAAGCCTCTCTTCAAGATTTGACACTCTGTTTTGTAGCTCCTCGTAGTCATAGGCGCCGATCTCCTCCTGGAGTTCGTTTAGCACAGACGTCAGATTCTGGAGCTCCTCTTTAAACCGCAATACCAATTTTGCATCGGCTTTGTACTCCTCCAACACTGGTATCAATGGCCTAAGTTCCTCCATTTTCGCTTTTATTGCCTGAAAGGTTAAAATAGGCTTGGTTCAGTGTTATGCGAGCAAATGGGTGTTCCACACCTGTCTTACCCTACTCTGGCTGTCTCCCTATGGTGAGTTCAGAGTGGACCTAACACATTCAACAGTATCATGAGCGGATGTGACATCATCACAAACATAAGCAGCATGAAACAAGTCCTCGGTACACCAAAAACAATTGGGAAAATATTTTATTTTCACCTTTTAAAATGCAACATCTTAGGGTTACATGCTTTTGTGTCACATTCAACAATGTTTCCTTATTTTTTGTGGTAACCAGTTATGCATTGACAAAACTAAACAGGATATGGAATTGAATAAAACAAAAGTAATATTAATTTTAAAAAACTGAACTAAATCTATTGATGGAATGCATCGACACTAACATGCAGAAATGCAAAGAGCAGTGCAGGTCTGAGGGTGAAAAGGGTGCTAGTTTTCAAATAAACTGCATGGTGCAAATAGTCAGTGGTCAAGTTCAGGGATAGAACACTGGAATAGAACTGCCTCTTCAGTCTCTGCAGCTTTGATTTAATTTCCTAAAGTTAGCCCTGCAAGCAAGAAAATGAGATACTGTTGAGTGTTGAATAATCTAACTCACTAGCCTAATATACACACACAAAACGTGCAAGGGTCATCACTCCCAGGGTTGCTCATGACAGACACATAACATAAACATAGCATGGGTGAGGATAGGTGGGGAACACACACAAACATACACACACTAACAAACATAAACGTCATCAGAATAGTTGATGATGTTACATTTTAATTCCAGAGACAAGTGGTGTATGGATTTCATTCATTCACAGCAGGGGCTGTATGTATCATGCTTCTCAGAGTAGTAGTGCTGATCTCGGATGTGAATGAATACTATTATATCGACAGTAAGGACCTGATCCTAGCTCAGCACTCCTACTCTGAGAGGCTTGATAAATATGGACCCAGAACTCCACTTACAGCACATCTCTTGGTACAATGTTGTCTATGTAAGATAAGGGTTGCAAAAGTCCAGGAACATTAAATAAATTCCCTGGTTTTCCCGGAATCAGGAGGTAATAAGCAGGAAATCCGGAATCCTCCAACCAGGATTTCAGGAAAAACAGGAAATGTATTGAAAGTTCACGGAATTTAGCAACCCTAAGAGAAACGTTGACATACCTTGTATTGCCTGGCAATGTTCTGCTTGTGGTTCTCCTCCACCTGTTTAAACTTGGTCTCCAGACCTTTCAGCTGAACCTCCATCCTCTCCACGTACTGCAGGTCTCTCTGGGTCCGCTGGTCTAGCACCTGGATAGACAGGGTCATGTTCTGGACCTAACACAGGGGAAAATAGAAAAACATGTTAAAGCCCTAAATTTACCTAAATACAGCCCTAAACACTTGTGTATTCATTCGGGTCTTCCCAGGCTTATTATTTAATTACATTTTTTGAATCAAAATAAACAGATTATACACCCAATAAACACAAAGATATAGACTTTAGCCATCAATGTTTCTTCAACAATGTTGGTGCATGACACAATTTCTTGTAGATATGGTGTGGATAACTGACTACAAAATCTGACACTGTATAACCTCTGACGTGTCTAGGCAGAGAATACATCATTTCAGGTGCTCAAGAGCAACAAAGTGTTATGTGTACTTAAAGATCACGCCGAATCAGAAAGACATCCATTTCTGACCCCAAATGACCCACAGCAGTGATAGAGATTGAGAGTATGCTATACATGGACTGCTGGTTGTTCCACATCAAGGTGCCAAAGTTGCACAACATCTGGCCTCCAAACAAAACTACTGCATAAGACTGAAAGTCAGATCATATCAAATGATGATGACAGCAAATCAATATTGGCAATACAGGGTGAACTGAACTGCTATTGTCAAGGAGCCATACAAGTAACTCTAGTCCTCTGGCCAGAGGCTGCTGCTGCTGAGAAGATGATGGAGAGAAATGAGTGTGGGAGATATGGTTGTCATGATGCAACTGGTGAATGACGCTTGTTCTAGTGGCGGTCTGGTAGTGGGGGGTTATGGTTACTGTAGTATATCATGCTACATGGGGGGGGGGGTTACTTTTTCTAGCAGCTGTCGGAGCTGTTTGGTCCTGGCGTCCCGCGAGCACATGGACTGTTGAGGCGCCACCACAGTGCAGACACAGCGGCCCTCGGTGTCCTGGGCTGAGCTGTAAACCTGCCATGACTCCTCAGGGTTGGCTGGGAGCACCTAGGATGGACAGACAGGGTGAGAGAAGGAGAGAGAGGGAAAGACAGACAGACCGGGAGAGAGACAGACAGGGAGAGAGAGACAGACAGGGAGAGAGACAGACAGGGAGATAGACAGACAGGGAGAGAGAGGGAAAGACAGATAGGGAGAGAGACAGACAGACAGACAGACAGACAGACAGACAGACAGACAGACAGACAGACAGACAGACAGACAGACAGACAGACAGACAGACAGTGAGAGAGAGAGAGAGAGAGAGAGATAGACAGACCGACAGTGAGAGAGATAGACAGACAGTGAGAGAGAGGGAAAGACAGATAAGGAGAGATAAACAGACAGTGAGAGAGAGGGAAAGACAGTGAGAGAGAGGGAGAGACAGTGAGAGAGAGGGAAAGACAGATAGGGAGAGAGAGACAGACAGCCAGACAGGGAGATAGACAGACAGTGAGCGAAATAGACAGACAGATAGGGAGAGAGAGACAGACAGACAGGCAGACAGTGAGAGAGAGGGAAAGACAGATAGGGAGAGAGAGACAGACAGCCAGACAGGGAGATAGACAGTGAGAGAGAGGTAAAGACAGATAGGGAGAGAGAGACAGCCAGACAGTGAGAAAGATAGACAGACAGTGAAAGAGAGGGAAAGACGGATAGGGAGAGAAAGATGAATGAAAACAGGTTATTCATATAGAGATGTGATGTGACAGTATTAACATGTTTACACCATACACAGTGTTTACACAGTGGTTCAGACGTTTCTCTTTCACATTGTCCTCTCCAGCACGGTTCCAGCAGCCGTGGAGGGTGCGTAACCGAGCCAGTACAGTTCAGCTTGCTTGGGCTTGGCAGGGCACGGCTCACATTGGCTCAGTAGTGTGTAGGATTTAAGATACACTACATTACTACTCTTATCTAAAACATATTAGTTTACTCCAAAATGATGTCATCACATTTTTGGAGGTTTGGACAAAAAGCATGATCTCTGCCAAGAAATGTGTGCCTGTTTGATGCAGAATATTTTCACCACAGGGATTTACATAACCTTTTTCTAAAATGATGACATACGATTACATAAAATGCCATCTGTAGTGTTGAACCTTGCCGTATGCTCCCACCTAATCTCCGACCACCAAAATGACTATCCACACTCTAAAGGCAATGGGGCTGACAAAAGGAGTTGACATCAAATTGAGGGAAACAACTTTGTAAATCTACTCAAATAGCTTTGCTGGATTGTGATGATATTAAATCATAATCTAGTATATCTAAATACTTAATGTAGCCCACAGGAATTTAATCTGTGCCATTTATGTCAATGAAACCTTACATTTTCAACTCTCCAATAAAGTCATGGCGTAAAGTCATTCAGTATATATATATATATATATGCCATTTCGCATTTTTATCCAAAGCGATTTATAGTCATGCGTGCATACATTTTATGTACTGGTGGTAGGGGGAATCGAACACACTATCCTGGCGGTGCAAGCGCTATGCTCTGCAAAATGAACTAGAGAGGACCAAGCCTATTTAGCACTAAGCCTTCAGAGTAAAAATTCGATACAGAGTCTGCTCTAAATGTGGATTGGTTACAACTTTACAACTACATGGTTGAACCCAGAGCCACAAATAGACATATGAACAGAAATATGGCTCTACATTACCCCTGACATGGGGTGACATGCAGTGTATTGTGCTAAAATCCATTGTCTACAATGTGACTACATTACCTGTTAGTGTTCTTATATAATGTAGCATTATTCTGCTCTTTATATTCAATCACATTAGTCACAGACAATCTCAGAACTGTTATAATTGTCCATCATTGCCACACTTCTTCTCCAACATATATCAGTTAAACCATTTAGCAAATGTGTGAAAGTTGTTCAAACCTGCACTATGGCTAACAAGAATAGTAAGATAATGATTTGCCGTTTATTCAACTATATGTTTATGGATAGGCCTACTCGTTTTGGCTATAGTCATTACAGTCCATTTTTATTTATTTTGATGCACAAGCAACACCAGTTTTTTTCTTTCAATTTCCAACCAACATTAGGTATCAATTATAGGTATAGGCCTACTAAATAACTATTGCAATCTATCCTCTGCAGTACATGATTCTAATGGTTCCTGGATCTGCTGTCACTCACGCCGGTGCTCCGGTCCGCTGTCCCTCCTGATAATACCGAGAGCTTGTTGGTGTTAAATCCCACCAAGGACGGTAACGTCTGCGACATCCAGTTAGTAATCATAGCCATCGTGCTCAACACCACTCCAATCTTCAGTAAAGGCACCGACATATCTGCGCTCTTGTCGTATTACCAAAAATGTCCTTGTACACATTCCAGTGAAGAACTAACTAGACAATTCATATTGCCAATCATTGGATGCAACGGCAGGGCTGCAACAGCGGTGAGTTTAGGTTTGAACATCTTTGGCTGACAGGTGGTTTCTGCTCTCTTCAAAAGCCACTTTGATGATGGCTCAATGTAGTTGTTGGAAAATGTGAAGTGGTTCTCCCGCAATCGCTTTCGAGTTTAGAAGATGACAGGGATTCAGTCGCCTCTCCCATTCGCTGAATACCCCCGCCCACCGCGCACGGATAGAACAACTTTCCGTTGAAATGAAATTCATGGCGCCACGCTTTGGCGCTTGCCACAGCGAAACAGGACTATGTACCTTGCCACCAAATACAAGAAAATGCCATGACAGGAAAACAATATCTAAATAGCATAACTTCAGACATAGAAGTCAATTGTGTGATAGATTCAATTTAAGTATGAAACCCTGAAAACGCAATGGAGACAAAACGAGCCTAAACGACATTTTCAGACTGGATAGCGTAATTGTGTAGGTTGGCTACTTTAATAACGGTGGCTTGATGGCTCTATGGGGACAAGAACTGTAATAATCCAATCACATTGAAACCACCAGCCACAATTTTTTTGACGGGTGCCATAGAAAGCAAGGTAGCCTACGAGTCCCATTTAATCCAATAAAGAAGTGCCGGATTTTGATTGTCATTCACAGAAAAAACATGTAGACAATTCATAATCTACGTAAGTGTTTGACAGTAAATCTGATTAATCGTAGACATTTGAAACAGCATCAGATTCAACATAAAGGTCCGTGGCGCAATAATGAGATATTCAGCATCTGTACTGAAATGCAGTTAATGCACTGTTCTTGACCTGTTTTAACCAACCAGGTCCAGGGATATCGAGGGACATTCCGCCACCTTGTCGTTACGAATGGTATTGCACGTCCGTTTGTCAGGTACTGTAGCCTTGAATTGTTTCAAAAAAAAAACAAGATAAGCTTTAAAAACGATATATTTCTGTTTATTTTCTCTTTCATGAGTTACAGACATTTGTTTTTATCATCTCTTGTTTTGTTGCTTCTTTTTGTTTAAAAAATATATAATATATTTCTTCCACATTTAATAAGCTATATATATTTATTTTCTTTGTTTGTATGTTGTTGGTTATATTGCGCTAGTTGTTTGGGATCAAAAAGAAGGGATTAACATACAATACATTACATCACATTTACTGTTCATAATACAAACAGATTACGAATGATTATAAGGAATTCAAAAGTCAATAATCTTCCTAGTATTGCCATAGCCTGCCATACCAGCATCATGAATACGATGAGAATGATTAGTTGAATGAATCAGAACTTTGGTGCTTTCAAATGGCACCAAATGTATGATTCATTCAACTAATCACGAGCTTGATGATTAGTTGATTAAGTATGTGATCAAGTGTCTTAGTGCTAGTCTAGAACAAAAGCTTGAACCCCTTGTTGGTGTCCAGGAAAGTTTGACAGGTTGTATTGTGGTAGCCAGGAGGAGGCGCTGTGGCACTGTGAGTGCAATGCATCTCTGAATTGAGAAACAATTCCTTAGAAAGATGGAGATAAGAAGAACATGTTCATGGAGACCATTACAAATTAATACGAGTTATTAATCATAGAAAAAGTCAAATGTTTTGGAATTGTTTAGAATTTTAGAGCAATAACAGCAGTCTATTATTATTGTGTTGAAATAGTTTTGTTTTCATATTTCTGTCTGTAGTGTTAGTATAACCAGAAGAGTCTATTCATGTTAGGCTACAATCTGGGGTTAATGCATTGCTTTAATAAGATTTCTAATTAAGCCTTTTATCTGACATATTTGTTATATTCGGACTATCAAATCAAATTGCAATTGTCTAGATGCAAGGATGTCACTGTGAAATTTCTCGCGTATTTCAATGTAGACATTATAAAGTAGATTACCCTATCGCTCACATAGCTTAATTGGAGTGAATTTGGAATTATTTCGATGCATTGAATGTGAAACGCCAATTGAAATATTTCAGTATAGCCTACCCTACCTCACTGATTAAATAAATTGATGATTTTGATTTTGTAAAATTTTGTTATAGATACAATAGATAGTTTGGCTACAGAAATGCCTCTGAACGCACATTCGCCCGTATCAATTTTACGAGAATGATGGAATCCCTTTATCGTTCAGCATAATCTATTTTAATCTCTTAATCTCGATGCTGACAACGTTGTTAAATAGGTAATTTGTAGGATAATTTGCTAAACATGGTTTGGATATTTTAAATGGGGAATAAAATGGCGTTTATAAACCTACTTGGGTGAGTTCGGTGCCCATCAAGACAAGGAGGGTGAGACTCAGGAGCTTGTTAGTAGGCTGCATCGCTTGCCTCCGATAGCACTAGATCCAGTGTTTTCACATGCAGATTGTCTTTTTCCACTGTAATGTCTTCTCCCTCTTTTATACACGTCGTCTTGCAATCTTCGTTGCAGCGCTAAGCACACAAATAAAGGTAAAGAACAAATCTAGTGTGAGGAGCAGTCACTGCATGATGTTCAATGCATCTCAGTGCGTTGTGCAGAAGATCCCTTTCCTTCTGTCTTCCTTCTGTCAGCCACCTCGCATGAGAAGCATGGAAAGAAAAAACATTCGCAAAAGTTGGCTCCGCAAAACAAGGACAGGGGTGTGTGTGACAATGCGGGAGGGAGCTGGCTGTGGTGCTGAAACCGGATGTGACAGGAACGGGCGTGTGGAATTCAAGAATGATTGGGCGGGGTTGGAGGGGGCTCATATGAGAAGAGAGGTTCTATAACAGGTTTTTATCGAAAGAATGGGGTTAATAACATGCAGAATCCTACATAATGACTATGATTCAATGCAAAAATGGGGCCTGGGATCTGCTGAGATGTGAAGTCAGGCCATACTTAATAGTTGTAGGCTACAGCATAGTACCATTCCCATATTTCTGTTTGCTTAAACATACCTCTCAAAATAATGCTGCATGAAATCATGGCATCCACCTAAAGCTTAGGCTGCACCCTTCATCTTGGTTACTATGTTCATGCTGTGAATTCTCAAAGTCATGTCTTACATGCCTATCCCATATGAACTCTTTGTAGTTCAACCCTGTGATAATAGATTACTAGATTCCTGTCTCTAGATTCCTTTTTCCCCTGTCCAGGTCTTTAGATGGCATTTCCTAATCTCCCCCCGTACTCTTTACCTTCCTTGATCTTTTCTAAAAGGGTAGAGGGGAAACAAGAAAAGGAGGGGATGTAATGGAAAGTGAGGTGCAGAAGAATGTGTGGTATAACCAGCCAATGTCACAAAGAAGACACAAGTCAAGGAAAGCAGTTTGTCTTTTTGCACCCAGTTCAGAAACTGAATAGTAGCCCTGCTGGGATTTCATTTATCCTATGAACTGTAGGATAGTGTAAATAGCTCCTCTATCTAACCATGTCAACCTGAAACACAGTGGTATTTGTGTTACTAGATGGGAGTCTTGCTATAAGGAAACAGTAGTATTTGTGTTAGTAGATGGGAGTCTTGCTATAATGAAACATAGTGATATTTCTGTTACTATATGGGAGTCTCGCTATAAGTAAACAGTTGTATTTCTGTTTCTAGATGGGAGTCTTGCTATAAGGAAACAATGTTATTTATGTTATTAGATGCAATTCTTGCTATAAGGAAACAGTGTTTTTTTCTGTTACTAGATGGGAGTCTTTCTATAATGAAACTAGGATATGGAGATTGGGGTTTTGTTTAAGTCTCTGGAATATTTCCAGTGTTTCAAATCCTTCCGGCAAACTATCAAAGCTGAATTAATAAAGCACAGACATTTTGTTCTTTGGTGTTTTCCTTCCTACATCAGCCAGGGTTGGGGATCAATTCCAAGGGGCATGAGATATATAATTCAATCACACTTTCAGAGCAGCCTGCAAATCATGCCTAATTGATACACACACATGCGCACGGTACTGCATGCTTCCACATCTGTTGCACTGCTGTGTAAAAATCTTGAAGCAATTTTAAAGCAAGCACGGTGCTGTGCCTACCCAGAAATTGTACTGAACAAGCAGTGCCTTTTCCCTAATCCAAGAAGGAGCCTCAAAGACAAAAGAGAATGGCCTAGGGATGAGGTGGCCCACTTTCTGACACTTCTTTCTGTTCTCTCAATAGTCCTAGAAGTATGGGGACACCACTGTTTGTGTTCATATAGTATTTCAGACTGTAACCCAGGCTATTAAAGACCCTTGAGGCATTGATCATATTTGATCATTTAAAGTGGCAATCTGTAGTAGCTACATCCATATTTGCACTTGTAAACGAATGATGTTTCTTGACTAATATAACTTATAAATGCCTCGTGAGCTTAGTTCAACTGTCGTACCCCATCACATCCCAAAATATAAGCTTGTTTTACTACAATGTTTGTAAACAAATTAAATGTAAACAAACACTGTATAGCCTCAAAGCATGGTTAAAACTATAATTGTGATATCATGGATGGTCAGTTATTGCATCCATAGCTCTATCTATGAATTTGAGAGTGGTTACAATTGCATTTGAGAGTGGTTACATTTCCCTAGCCCCACCCCTCAGCGTTTTAGTGAAACAGTAGGGAAACAGTAGAATGCTTTGTTATTGTTTCAACTAATGATTACCACTTTAAAAAGCTCAGAGTGGTATGCTACAATGCAAGCTAGATCTACTCAGGCTTTTATAAAGCTAATCAGCTTCAGTTAGCTTCACATTCCAGCTCAGGCTTCATCCAAACTATGACGGTGGATTTAGCACGTCCACCTGCCGCTAACTTCTTTTATTATGTTATACCACAGCATTGTTGAATACTCGTTTCTGATTGGCAAGAAGGGCATTCTAGAATGGACATTAAAACCAGATAATATTAAACATTTTGGTGACTTTAATATTCACATGGAAAAGAACACAGACTACTCCAAAAGGCTTTCGGAGCCATCATCAACTCAGTGGGTTTTGTCCAACATGTCTCCTGACCTACTCACTGCCACAGTCATACTCGGGACCTAGTTTTGTCCCATGGAATAAATGTCGTGGATCTTAATGTTTTTCCTCATAATCCTGGACTATTGGACCACCATTTTATTACGTTTGCAATCGCAACAACTAATCTGCTCAGACCCCAACCAAGGATCATCAAAAGCCGTGCTATAAATTCTCGGACAACCCAAAGATTCCTAGATGCCCTTCCAGACTCCCTCCACCTATCCAAGGACATCAGAGTACAAAAATCAGTTAACCACCTAACTGAGGAATTACATTTAACATTGCGTAATATGATGCAGTCGCACCCAAAAACAAAAAACATTTGTCATAAGAAACTAGCTCCCTGGTATACAGAAAATATCCGAGCCCTGAAGCAAGCTTCCAGAAAATTGGAACGGAAATGGCGCTACATCAAACTGGAAGTCTTCCAACTAGCTTGGAAAGAGTACCGTGCAGTATTGAAGAGCCCTCACTGCAGCTCGATCATCCTATTTTTTTACAACCTAATTGAGGAAAATAAGAACAATCCAAAATGTACTTTTGATACTGTTGCAAAGCTAACTAAAAAGCAGAATTCCCCAAAAGAAGATGGCTTTAACTTCAGCAGTGATAAATTCATGAACTTCCTTGACGAAAAGACCATGATCATAGAAAGCAAATTACGGACTCTTTAAATCTGCATATTTCTCCAAAGCTAAGTTGTCCCGAGTCTGCACAACACTGCCAGGACCTAGGATCAAGGGAGACACTCAAGTTTTTTATCACTATATCTCTTGACACATTGATGAAAATAGTCATGGCCTCTAAACCTTCAAGCTGCATACTGGACCCTATGCCAACTAAACTACTGAAAGTGCTACTTCCTGTGCTTGGCCCTTCTATGTTGAACATAATAAACGTCTCCCTATCCACCGGATGTGTACCAAACTCACTAAAAGTGGCAGTAATAAAGCCTCTCTTGAAAAAACCAAACCTTGACCCAGAAAATATTAAAAAATGAAGATATAAAAATATGAAAAAGCTGTTGTGCAGCAACTCACTGCCTTCCTGAAGACAAACAATCTATACTAAACGCTTCAGTCTGGTCTTAGACCCCATCATAGCACTGAGACTGCACTTGTGAAGGTGGTAAATTACCTTTTAATGGCGTCAGACGAGGCTCTGCATCTGTCCTCGTGCTCCTAGACCTTAGTGCTGCTTTTGATACCACCGATCACCACATACTTTTAGAGAGATTGGAAACCCAAATTGGTCTACAAGAACAAGTTCTGGCCTGGTTTAGATCTTATCTGTCAGAAAGATATCAGTTTGTCTCTGTAGATGGTTTATCTTCTGACAAATCAACTGTACAATTCAGTTTTCTTCAAGGCTCTGTTTAAGAACCACTATTGTTTTCACTATATATTTTACCTCTTGGTGATGTCATTCGGAAACACAATGTCAACTTTCACTGCTATGCGAATGACACACAGCTGTACATTTCGATGAAACATGGTGAAGCCCCAAAATTGCCCTCCCTGGAAGCCTGTGTCTCAGACATAAGGAAGTGGATGGCAAACCAAAATTAGATCACATTACTCTAGCCTCTCTACACTGGCTTCCTGTTAAGGATAGGGCTGAGTTCAAGGTTTTACTGCTAACCTACAAAGCACTACACCGGCTTGCTCCTACCTACCTTTCCGATTTGGTCCTGCCGTACATACCTACATGTACGCTACGGTCACAAGACGCCGGCCTCCTAATTGTCCCTAGAATTTCTAAGCAAACAGCTGGAGGCAGGGCTTTCTCCGATAGAGCTTAATTTTTATGGAATGGTCTGCCTATCCATGTGAGAGTCGCAGACTCAGTCTGAACATTTAAGTCTTTATTGAAGACTCATCTCTTCAGTAGGTCCTATGATCGAGTGTAGTCTGGCCCAGGAGTGTGAAGGTGAGCAGAAAGGCACTGGAACAACAAACTGTCTTTGCTGTCTCTGCCTGGCCAGTTCCCCTCTCTCCACTGGGATTCTCTGCCCCAAACCCTATTAAGGGGGCTGTGTCACTGGCTTACTGGTGCTCTTCCATGCCGTCCCTAGGAGGGGTGCGTCATTTGATTGGGTTGAGTTACTGACGTGGTCTTCCTACCCGGGTTGGTAACCCTCCCCCCTCAGGTTCGTGCCGTGGGTGAGATCTTCTTGGGCTATACTCGGCCTTGTTGCAAGATAGTAAGTTGGTGGTTAAAGATATCCCTCTAGTGGGGTGGGGGCTGTGCTTTGGCAAAGTGGGTGGGGTTATATCCTGCTTGTTTGGCCCTGTCCGGTATCGTCGTACGGGGCCACAGTGTCTCCCGACCCTTCCTGTCTCAGCCTCCAGTATTTATGCTGCAATAGTTTATGTGTCGGGGGGCTAGGGTCAGTCTGTTATATCTGGAATATTTATCCTGTCTTATCCGGTGTCCTTTGTGAATTTAAGTATGCTCTCTCTCTCTCTCTCTCTCTCTCTCTCTCTCTCTCTCTCGGAGGAGGACCTAAGCCCTAGGACCATGCCTCAGGACTACATGACAGAGAGGTGTGGTAGAGATACTCTGAATGAAAAGCCAACTGACATTTACTCCTGAGGTGCTGACCTGTTGTACCCTCTACAACCACTGTGATTATTATTATCTGAACCAGCTGGTCATCTATGAACATTTGAACATCTTGGCCATGTTCTGTTATAATCTCCACCCAGCACAGCTAGAAGTGGAATGGCCACCCCTCATAGCCTGGTTCCTCTCTAGGTTTCTTCCTAGGTTATGGCCTTTCTAGGGAGTTTTTCCTAGCCACCGTGCTTCTACACCTGCATTGCTTGCTGTTTGGGTTTTTAGGCTGGGTTTCTGTACAGCACTTTGTGACATCAGCTGATGTAAGAAGGGCGTTATAAATACATTTAATTGATTTGATTGATAACAGGACAGGTGGTAGGCAGTTGGGACAACAGTTGGAACAGTTGGAAAATATATTGTGACACCTTGCAATCATGACGCAATAAGCATCTACACATGCAGACCGTACTTTCTACAAAGGTACAGAAAGCTAAACCAACAACTACACACAAACTGAAATTTGATACATTGTAAACGCAGGTCCAATGAGGAAAAACCATAGCTAGTTAGCGTTGATTGTTTTTGCAGGGATATATTTTTTGGAGAGCATCTGATGACCTAACATGGTGAGTGATGAACATTAATTTTTCCTGTCCCCTCCTCCACTAAAGCTGTCAAATCCTCCCACATGTTTCTAGTTGGACCAGATGTTTTCAGCAACTGCTATTTTTGAATTCGGTTGTGTCACACCCTGATCTGTTCCACCTGTCTTTGTGATTGTCTCCAACCCCCCTGGTGTCGCCCATCTTCATCATTATCCCCTGTGTATTTATACCTGTGTTTTCTGTTAGTCTGTTGCCAGTTTGTTTTGTTTCGTCAAACCTACCAGTGTTTTTCCCTCTGTTCTGTCTCTCGATTGTTCCTGTTTTCTAGTTTTCCCGGTATTGACCTTTTCTGCCTGGCCTTACCCTGAGCCTGCCTGCCGTCCTGTACCTTTGCCCCACCTATCTGGATTACTGACTGCCTACCCCGACCCTGAGCCTGCCTGCCGTCCTGTACCTTTGCCCCACCTATCTGGATTACTGACTGCCTACCCCGACCCTGAGCCTACCTGCCGTCCTGTACCTTTGCCCCACCTATCTGGATTACTGACCCCTGCCTGCTCTTGACCTGTCTTTTGTCTGCCCCTGTTGAGTTAATAAACTGTTGTTACTTTGACGTTGTCTGCATCTGGGTCTTACCTGAAACGTGATAGGTTGTCATATTTATTTTTGCAGGTTCATAGTCTGAGAGTACGTGCGCCCATAATAATGTGATTTGTACCACATACAAGGTAAAGTATTGGATTCTTCACACACCACAAAAAGATAGTATCCCATTAAATGAAAGCAAGCTTTGCTTTTATACTTACAAGACCATCAGGCTTGATTATGTGAGCTGTTTTGTCTTGTAGTAATGTGGTGCATGCCTGTAATTCCTTAAACCTTTATTTTAACAATACATATCATTGGTCAGTAGGCACCCAACATAACAGGTGTTGTACACAGTAGCTCAGATAGGTAGAGCCTGTTTGCATCCCTGATTTCTGTAACTGTTAGCTTACCTGTGTAATGTTAATATAAGCTCAGAACCACTCAAACTCTGTCAGGTTGGATGGGGAGCATCGCCTCACAGCTATTTTCAGGTCTCTCCAGAGATGTTCGATCGGGTTCAAGTCCTGGCTCTGGCTGGTCCACTCAAGGACATTCAGAGACTTGTCCCGAAGCCACTCCTGCGTTGTCTTGGCTGTGTGCTTAGGGTCGTTGTCCTTTTGGAAGGTGAACCTTCGCCCCCAGTCTGAGGTTCTGAGCGCTCTGGAACAGGTTTTCTTCAAGGATCTCTCTGTACTCCGTTCATCTTTCCCTCAGTCCTGACTAGTCTTCCAGTCCCTGCTGCTGAAAAACATCCCCACAGCATGATGCTGCCACCACCATGCTTCACCATAGAGATTGTGCCAGTTTTCCTCTTGACTTGACGCTTGGCATTCAGGCCAAAGAGTTCGATCTTGGTTTCATCAGACCAGATAATCTTGTTTCTCATGGCCTAAGAGTCCTTTAGGTGCCTTTGGCAAACTCCAACTTGCTGTTTAAACACACGTGGTAATTAACAGAATTGGTAAGTGGTGGTAGCTGGGGCCGAGCCATACATTTGTTCTCTTGTGCGTTTC
Source organism: Oncorhynchus mykiss (assembly GCF_057628025.1). NCBI lineage: Eukaryota > Metazoa > Chordata > Actinopteri > Salmoniformes > Salmonidae > Oncorhynchus > Oncorhynchus mykiss. The sequence goes on along the minus strand of NC_143027.1, from coordinate 16,458,590 downwards.
CGCTGGGTGAATTTAGGACAGCTTGACTAGTCAGAACAGTGAGGTGTGCAGCGCTGTCTTTGAAGTATGAGCCTGCTTAAAACAGCCTACCATAGGAACATCAAATACAATACCCCTCTGTGCTTGCACCTCCTATTTCACTCACCCTCCCCAATACCCTGCTTTAAACACCATTTTGATGGTTGTGATTTGTGTAGATGCCTTTTTGAATTCCATTTGTCTCCATGGTTCACTTCTACACATTCACATTTTTTCTCAGTCTCTTTGTGTTCCTTGTCTCTTTCTTTTCTACACTGACTTAGCTCAGATTTCAGATAATGGTAGCCACAGTAGAGATTGCCAGTGTACCAGCATCATAAGAGAACACCACCTATGTATAGTTCAATCTGTATCTTATTTATATTCTAATCATGCACGCTGTATTTTGGGGCACATCTGAAATAGCTCTCCCTCTCCTTCGGCCAATGTGTGTTGTTGTGAGAAGTTACTTCCAAGTAACAGCTTACTTTTCATTTCCCCACCAAAATGTGTAGCAGGTCATCTCCGATGAGAAACATCTATTAAAACCTCAGCTGTGCCATTTTAGATGTCAATTAATGGGGATTGTGCTGCTATGAGGATCCTCATGCCAGTCAATTCTCACACATACATTTCCCCCATTTAATTGCAGGTGGAAAAGGTGACTGAGAGGCCAAACACATCTTAAAATCAATAAATTATACAGCACTTTTGGGTATCAAAGCTGAAATTGGCTTTTCTTTTTTGCTGAGTCATTTTAAACCAGCTCGGCAGTTTTCACATCTGGGTGATCATTCTGCCATGGTGTTGCTTCCCAGCTGTTATAGCCTCATTTGGCCCACCACAGATCTTTTTGACCGGCTGCCTGTCATCCAATCAATCTTCGCTATTATTTCCTGGTGGCCTCGACATCCTGTGTCATATGACAGGATAAGGACAATCAGTCAATGGAGAAGATGTATTTTGCATGCTACAAATTCATTTACAAGGGTATTTCTCTTCGGTAACTGTGGTTCTAACAGAAAGGATAGTACTCTGTATAGCTTGTACTGTACAACATGAAGTTTGTACTGTATAACATTAAGCTTTCCGTTCAAATTACTCTTCAACAGAATGTTCTCCAGGAAAAGCATGCACATTTTTTATTTTTATTGTAATCTTCAACTAAATGCGCAACACAGCATATTTGACCAGGAGTGCTCTTCAAAGCCTTTGGCTTGAAATGGTTTCAAATGCAATGTGTAAATGTTTGATATGTCCAATGCTCAAATGTCTTTGAGTTTTGAAGTGAAGTGGAATGATTTAATTTGATGTGGATCTGCTCAGTAGTGTTGATGTTTCCAGATGAGCTGAGTAGGCTGTGTTCTGACCCATACTGAGTATGATTGGCAGAAACACAATGGAATACGTTCAGACGGACTCAGTGAATGGAGCAATTTCTCCATCCGTGGTTTATTTGGACATTTCTGGCCTTGGAGTTCTTTTTATTAAGCTCCATATCCTGCCTGAGAGCAGAGAAAACACTGATTAGAGTAATGGTAATTTGAGCTCTGCTACAGTACTGCTATTTTTAGCGTTATGGTAATACTTTACAGATTAGATTGTTCAATAAGAAGTTTTCAAAATGTATTTTGACAAAATCCCCCAAAATGAAAGAAATCGATTGGTTAAAAACTTAGAGGTTGTTGAGCGAAATATTTATCAGACTACCTTTGTTAAACAAAGACTTTCCTGGAATTATTTGCACTATAGGTCTCTATGTCGTGTGTTTCAGTGGAAGAGATGGCCATTTAAATCAACTATGCTTCCTCTGGCAGAGCTCACCACTCGTTTCAAGACGATTTGCAGTTTCACTTAAAGTAATCGCCAGTACATTATCCAACCGAGAGACTGGATTCCGAACACATTCTGAACAGTATTCTGTACTAAATGGGGTCACTGTAGCTGTGTCCCCATTTCAAAAGACCGAATCATGTTCTAATAATGTACTGGCCACAATTGCAATGAGCACTTGGATGAATGCACCAATTTCCCCTATCTGAAAAAGATACCATTTGCTTTTGTCGAGCCTTGTCAATATCTCCGCCCAGAAGTGGTGAGCTGCATAATGAATCAAACGGCATTGTCCATTGAAAATGGGAAGCAGAGGGAACCAAGATGCTTTACAGTTAAATGATTATACTGAAATCAACAAAGCATGACACTATTCATTCTAGTCTGGCCTTCCGCTTGACGAGCCTGCTCTTTGAACCTGAGGTGTTAAATGAACCCATTTCCTTGGTGATAGCGCAGAGCTCCACACAGGTACTAAATCAGGAAAGCTTATCATTTATTCAAGGGCCTCTGCTGACTTTTCCTGACTAACTAATATAATAAAGGATATTTTTTTTACCTCGGAACTATTGTTTCGCAACGTCCGTCATTGGTGCCCTAACATCTTATGAGTTTAGTTTGCGCACTGACCGCACACTAATTTCTCAAAACATAATATGTTACTTTTAACACGTGGATAATATCTTTGCAAAGTATCAGTATTAACAGACTAATGACAGTTAGATCAAGCCGGCAGGTAGCCTAGTGCTTAGAGCGTTGGGCCAATAACCGAAAGGTTGGTGGATCGAATCCTCGAGCTGACAATGTAAAAATCTGAACAAGGCAGTTAACCCACTGTTCCTAGGCCATCATTGTAAATAAGAATTAGTTCTTAACCAGTTAGAGCTCTAGGGGCGCTATTTCATTTTTGGATAAAAAACGTTCCCGTTTTAAGCGCGATATTTTGTCACGAAAAGATGCTCGACTATGCATATTCTTGACAGTTTTGGAAAGAAAACACTCTGAAGTTTCAGAATCTGCAAAGAAAGTGCCCCAGAACTCATTGTAAGTGCCCCAGAACTCATTCTACAGGCGAAACCAAGATGATGCATCACCCAGGAATTAGCAGAATTTCTGAAGCTCTGTTTTCCATTCTCTCCTTATATGGCTGTGATTGCGCAACGAATGAGCCTACACTTTCTGTCGTTCGCCCAAGGTCTTAGCAGCATTGTGACGTATTTGTAGGCATATCATTGGAAGATTGACCATAAGAGACTACATTTTCCAAGTGTCCGCCTGGTGTCCTGCGTCGAATTCGGTGCGCAATTGCCAGCTGCTTCTACTTTACCATTTGATTCAGGGGAGAAAGCATGTGTCCAAGAACGATGTATCAATGAAGAGATATGTGAAAAACACCTTGATGATTGATTCTAAACAACGTTTGCCATGTTTTCAGTCGATATTATGGAGTTAATTTGGAAAAAAGTTTGCGTTTTGAGGACTGAATTTATGGATTTTTTTTGGTAGCCAAATGTGATGTATAAAACGGAGCTATTTCTAATACACAAGGAATCTTTTTGGAAAAACTGAGCATCTGCTATCTAACTGAGAGTATCCTCATTGAAAACATCAGAAGTTCTTCAAAGGTAAATGATTTTATTTGAAGGCTTTTATGTTTTTGTTAATGTTGCGTGCTGGATGCTAACGCTAATGCTAACGCTAAATGCTAACGCGAAATGCTAACTCTAGCTAGCTACTTTTACACAAATTATTGTTTTCCTATGGTTGAGAAGCATATTTTGAAAATCTGAGATGACAGTGTTGTTTACAAAAGGCTAAGCTTGAGAGATGGCATATTTATTTCATTTCATTTGCGATTTTCATAAATAGTTAACGTTGTGTTATGCTAATGAGCTTGCTGATAGATTTACACAATCCTGGATACAGGGGTTTTTTCATAGCTAAACGTGACGCAGAAAACGGAGCGATTTGTCCTAAACAAATAATCTTTCAGGAAAAACTGAACATTTGCTATCTGAGAGTCTCCTCATTGAAAACATCTGAAGTTCTTCAAAGGTAAATGATTTTTTTGAATGCTTTTCTGTTTTTTTGTGTAAATGTTGCCAGCTGAATGCTAATGCTAAATGCTACGTTAGCCATCAATACTGTTACACAAATGCTTGTTTTGCAATGGTTGAGAAGCATATTTTGAAAATCTGAGATGACAGTGTTGTTAACAAAAGGCTAAGCTTGAGAGCTAGCATATTTATTTCATTTCATTTGCGATTTTCATGAATAGTTAACGTTGCGTTATGGTAATGAGCTTGAGTCTGTATTCACGAACCCGGATCCGGGATGGGGAGATCAGAAAGGTTAACCAACATGCCTAGTTAAATAAAGGTTACATTTTTTAAAAGCCTAACAAATCTAAGATTTTGGTTGAGACCAAAAGCAGGATGCAGACAAGACCCGGGTGGTGACAACATCCCATTGACATACACTACCGTTCCAAAGTTTGGGGGTCACTTAGAAATGTCCTTGTTTTCCATGAAAACATACATGAAATGGTTGCAAAATGGATAGGAAATATAGTTAAGACGTTGACAAGGTATTAAATAATGATTATTGATTGAAATAATAATAGTGTCCTTCAAACTTTGCTTTCGTCAAAGAATCCTCCATTTGCAGCAATTACAGCCTTGCAGACCTTTGGCATTCTAGTTGTCAATTTGTTGAGGTAATCTGAGGAGACTTCACCCCATGCTTCCTGAAGCACTTCTCACAAGTTGGATTGGCTTGATGGGCACTTCTCACTCCTCTTTCTATTCTGGTTAGAGCCTGTTTGCACTGTTCTGTGAAGAGAGTACACAGCGTTGTACAAGATCTTCAGTTTCTTGGCAATTTCTTGCATGGAATAGCCTTAAATACTCAGAACAAGAATAGACTGATGAGTTTCAGAAGAAAGTCCTTTGTTTCTGGCCATTTTGAGCCTATAATCGAACCGGCAAATGCTGATGCTTCAGATACTCAACTAGTCTAAAGAATGCCAGTTTATTTGCTTATTTAATGAGCACAACAGTTTCAGCTGTGCTAACACAATTGCAAAATGTTTTTTTAATGATCAATTAGCCTTTCAAAATTATACATTTGGATTAGCTAACACAATGTTCCAAAGGTATGCCAAGGTACAAAGGTATGCCAATTGGTATTGATATGTTATGCAGATCACATGGACCATCCTCCTCGCATGCCTCTTCAAATGATTCCAACCTCCTAGTGTGGAAATATACAGTTGAAGTTGGAAGTTTACATACACTTAGGTTGGAGTCATTAAAACTAGTTTTTCAATTACTCCACAAATTTCTTGTTAACAAACTATAGTTTTAGCAAGTCGGTTAGGACATCTACTTTGTGTATGACACAAGTCATTTTTCCAACAATTGTTTACAGACAGTTATTTCACTTATAATTCACATTATCACAATTCCAGTGGGTCAGAAGTTTACATACACTAAGTTGACTGTGCCTTTAAACAGCTTGGAAAATTCCAGAAAATTATACCATGGCTTGGCTTTAGAAGCTTCTGATAGGCTAATTGACATAATTTGAGTCAATTGGAGGTGTACCTGTGGATGTATTTCAAGGCCTACCTTCAAACTCAGTGCCTCTTTGCTTGACATCATGGGAAAATCAAAAGAAATCAGCCAAGACCTCAGAAAATTGTAGACCTCCACAAGTCTGGTTCATCCTTAAGGTACCACTTTCATCTGTACAAACAATAATACGTAAGTATAAACACCATAGGACCACGCAGCTGTCATACCGCTCAGGAAGGAAACGCGTTCTGTCTCCTAGAGATGAACGTACTTTGGTGCGAAAAGTGCAAGTTAATCCCAGAACAAATCAAAGGGCCTTGTGAAGATGCTGGAGGAAACAGGTATAAAGTATCTATATCCACAATAAAACGAGTCCTACATCGACATAACCTGAAAAGCCGCTCAGCAAGAAAGAATCCACTGCTCCAAAACCGCCATAAAAAGCCTGACTACGGTTTACAACTGCACATGGGGACAAAGATCACACTTTATGGAGAAATGTCCTCTGGTCTGATGAAACAGAAACAAAAATAGAACTGTTTGGCCATAATGACCATCGTTATGTTTGGAGGAAAAAGGGGGAGGCTTGCAAGCCGAAGAACACCATCCCAACTGTGAAGCACGGGGGAGGCAGCATCATGTTCTGGGGGTGCTTTGCTGCAGTAGGGACTGGTGCACTTCACAAAATACATGGCATTATGAGGATCGAAAATGATGTAGATATATTGAAGCAACATCTCAAGACATCGGTCAGGAAGTTAAAGCTTGGTTACAAATGTGTTTTCCAAATGGACAATTACCCCAAGCATGCTTCCAAAGTTGTGGCAAAATGGCTTAATGACAACAAAGTCAAGAGTGGCCATCACAAAGGCCTGACCTCAATCCTATAGGAAATTTGTGGGTAGAACTGAAAAAGGGAGGCCGACAAACCTGACTCAGTTACACCAGCTCTGTCAGGAGGAATGGGTCAAATTTCACCCAACTTATTGTGGGACGCTTGTGGAAGGCTACCCGAAACGTTTGACCCAAGTTAAACATTTTAAAGGCAATGCTACCAAATACTAATTGAGTGTATTAAACTTCTGACCCACTGGGAATGTGATGAAAGAAATAAAAGCTGAAATAAATAATTCTCTCTGCTATTATTCTGACATTTCACATTCTTAAAATAAAGTGGTGATTCTAATTGGCCTAAGACAGGAACTTGTTACTAGGATTCAATGTCAGGAATTGTGAAAAACTGAGTTTAAATGTATTTGGCTAAGGTGTAAACTTGTAAACTTCCAACTTCAACTGTTTATAAAACACAGGAAAATCCGGTTTTAGACTGCACTTGGCCTTTATAAGGTTTCCTGTAAACAGGCTAAATTAACAATGTCTACACTGTATTTCTGATCAATTTGATGTTATTTTTATGGACAAAAATATGTGCTTTTCTTTCAAAAACAAGGAACTTTCTAAGTAACTCCAAACTTTTAAACGGTAGTGTAAAAACACATTGTGGAGACTGAATGGGAAACAATTGGTTTTGCATCTGAAAAGGCACCCTATCCCCTATGTAGAGAATTACATTTAACCAGAGCCCACATCCACTTGTTTAATGTGTCTGGAAGTGCTGACTCTCCATCAGTGGTGGAAAAAGTATTCAATTGTCACACTCAAGTAAAAGTAAATATACTTAAGTATCAAAAGTATAAATCATATCAAGTTCCTTATATGAAGCAAACCAGGCAACACCATTTTCTAGTTTTTTTTTATTGACGGATAGCCAGGGCCACACTCCAACACTCAGGCATAATTTACAAACAAAGCATTTGTGTTTAGTGAGTCCGCCAGATCAGAGGGAGTAGGGATGACCAGGGATGTTCTCTTGATAAGTGTGTGAATTGGACCATTTTCCTGTCAAAATGTAGCAAGTACTTTTGGGTGTCATGGAAAATGTAAAAAGTACATTATTTTCTTCAGGAATGTAGTGAAGTAAAATTAAAAGTTGCCAACAATATAAATAGTAAAGTACAGATAGTATTACTTTAAGGTATTTTTACTTAAGTACTTTACACTACTTTACCCCACTGCTCTCCATCAAACCCTTCAACATGTTAAGCCTTCCGCCGGAGTCGGGTTCTCTCCTTGTTCGGGCGGTGCTCGGCGGTCGGCGTCGCCGGTCTTCTAGCCATCGTCGATCCACTTTTCATTTTCCATTTATTTTGTCTTGTTTTTCAACACACCTGGTTTCAATTCCCTGATTTACTTGTTGTGTATTTAACCCTCTGTTCCCCCCATGTCTTTGTGTGGGTTTGTATATTGTAGTGCTTGTGCACGTTCCCCGTGAGCGCATGATGGGTTATTTTTGTGGCCATTTCTCTTGTTGTTCTGGATGCCGTTGGTTTTGCTTAATAAATCTCTGGTTATTACCCAGTTCTGCTCTCCTGTGCCTGACTTCTCTGCCGCCAATTACGCACCCCACTACAGAATCCCACACCAATACATATGGAGTCAGCAGGAGCAGGTGCCCCTGGAATAGGGGTGGGGGAGTGCGTCCGAGAGCACGCGGCGATGCTCCACCATCTCGGCTCCACCACGCGGCGATGCTCCACCATCCAAACTATGGACCGCTGGGAGAGACGGGCAGTTCCTCCAGTGCCTCCACCAGCACCACCAGGGTCCCCACTACTCACCCCCCCCCCTTCTTCTCCTGGTCCCAGTGGGATTCGTCTCGCCCTTCCCCGGGAGTATGATGGGATGGCTGCACGCTGCCAGGGTTTCCTGTTGCAGCTCGACCTCTACCTGGCAACTGTGAGAAGGTGTCCGCCCTCGTCTCGTGCCTCTCTGGGAAAGCCTTGGAGTGGGCCAACGCTGTGTGCGGAGAAGGAGATGCGGTGCTTGACCATTTAGTGGATTTCAGCGGCGGGTGAACGTTTCTTCCATCTGAGGCAGGGGACAAGGAGTGACCAGGAATTCGCCATGGATTTTCGGATCCTGACTGCTGGCGCGGGATGGAATGATAGGGACCTGATCGACCACTATCGCTGCAGTTTGCACAAGGACATCCGTCGGGAGATGGCCTGCAGGGGCACCACCCTCATCTTCGACCAACTGGTGGACCTGTCCATTCGGCTGGATAACCTGCTGGCTACCCGCGGACGTCCAGATCGGGTTCTGTCGGTTCCATCCCCCAGCACCGCCGCTCCATGAGCGGTGCCCATGGAGCTGGGAGGTGCTGTGCATAGGGAGATTGGAGGAGGATTCGGTTCGTGCACCATCTGTGGCCGGTCACACTGCCGGTCGGTGCCGGGTTGGTTCCTCTGGGGATCGAGGGAGGTGTTTAGGGGTTTCCGTTGGTGCTACTATGGTGGGAAGTCCAGACCAGGTCTCCACCGTGCGCATTCTCCCTGAATATGCCGATTTGGCTCTCGCCTTCTCCAAAAAGAAGGCGACCACCCCATCGATGGGGCGATTGTGCGATAAATCTCCTGGTAGACGCTGCCCTCCCCCAAGTCACGTGTATCCCCTCTCACATGCGGAGACGGCGGCTATGGAAACATATGTCTCTGAATCCCTGCGTCAGGGTACATTTGGTCCTCCACTTCACCTGCCTCCACAAGTTTATTTTTTGTGAAGAAGAGGTCTGCGCCCATGTATTGACTACCGAGGCCTAAATCAGATCACGGTGAGATACAGTTATCCGCTACCTCTAATCGACACGGCGCTCGAGTCAATGCACGGGCCACACTTCTTCACCAAACTAGATCTCAGAAGTGCTTACAACCTGGTGCGTATCCGGGAGGGAGACGAGTGGAAGACTGCGTTCAGTACGACCTCAGAGCATTATGAGTACCTCGTCATGCCGTACGGGTTGATGAATGCTCCATCAGTTTTCCAAGCCTTTGTAGACAACATTTTCAGGGAACTGCACGGGCAGGGTGTAGTGGTGTATATTGATGACATTCTGATATACTCCGCTACACGAGCCAAGCATGTGTCCCTGGTACGCAGGGTGCTTGGTCGACTGTTGGAGCATGACCTGTACGTCAAGGCTAAGAAATGCCTGTTCTTCCAGCAGTCTTCCAGCAATCCCTCTTTGGCGTTCATAGTGGAGGTGGGCCATGTTTTTAACTCGCTTAGTTTTTTCCTTTTCCTACAGACCAGGTTCCCAAAACGTGAAGGCAGACGCACTGTCCAAACTGTATGACACAGAGGAGCGGCCCATGGATCCCACTCCCATACTCCCGGCCTCCTGCCTGGTGGCGGCCGGTAGTGTGGGAGCTGGACGTGGACATTGAGCAGGCGTTACATGCAGAGCCCGCTCCCCTCCAGTGTCCTGCTGGGTGTCTGTACGTTCTGTCTGCTGTCCGTGACCGGTTGATCTATTGGGCCCACACGTCACCCTCCTCTGGTCATCCTGGGATCGGTCGGACGGTGCGCTGTTTGGTTGGGAAGTCCTGGTGGCCTACCTTGGCCAAGGACGTGAGGGTTTATGTTTCCTCCTGCTCGGTGTGCTCTCAGTGTAAGGCTCCTAGGCACCTGCCCAGAGGGAAGCTACACCCCATACCCGTTCCACAGCGGCCTTGGTCGCACCTGTCGTTGGATTTTCTTACCGATCTCCCCCCCCTCACAGGGAAACACCACGATCCTGGTCATTGTGGATCGATTTTCTAAGTCCTGCCGTCTCCTCCCTCTGCCCGGTCTCCCTACGGCCCTACAGACTGTGGAGGCCTTGTTTACACACGTCTTCCGGTACTACGGGGTGCCTGAGGATATAGTGTCTGATCGAGGTCCCCAGTTCACTTCGAGGGTCTGGAAGGTATTCATGGAATGTCTGGGGGTCTCAATCAGCCATACCTCGGGGTTTCACCCCAAGAGTAATGGGCAGGTGGAGAGAGTGAACCAGGATGTGGGCAGGTTTCTGCGGTCGTATTGCCAGGATCGGCCGGAGGATTTGGCAGCGTTCGTGCCCTGGGCCCTGAGATGGCTCAGAACTCGCTCCGCCACTCCGCCACTCCTCCACTAACCTCTCCCCCTTCCCGTGTGTACTAGGGTACCAGCCGCTTCTGGCGCCTTGGCATCAGAGTCAGACCGAGGCTCCTGCTGTCATGTATTGTCATGTTGTGTCTTGTTTCTGTCCTTTCCCTTCACCCTGTCTCCCTCTGCTGGTCGTTATTAGGTTACCTTTTCTCCCCCTCTTTCCCCCAGCTGTTCCTTGTCCCCTCCTAACTACCTCGTCACCCCTTTTCCCACCTGTTCCCTTTTTCCCTCTGATTAGTCCTCTATATCTCTCTCTGTTTTTGTTTCTGTCTTTGTCGGATTCTTATTTGTGTTATTCATGCCTGAACCAGACTATCGTCATGTTTGCTGCAACCTTGTCCTGTCCTGTCGGAATCTGCCGGTCCATCTGAGCCTACGTTTGTTTTGTTATTAAAGAAGCTCTGTTTACGTTAATTCGCTTTTGGGTCCTCATTCACGCACCGTAACAGAAGAATCCGACCAAGAATGGACCCAGCGACTTCGGATCCTCTCCACTCAGCCGTCGAGATCCAGGGAGCGATGCTAGGCAGACACGAGCAGGAATTGTCTGCTGCTCGACATGCCGTTGAGACCCTGGCCACCCAAGTCTCCAACCTCACAGAACAGGTTCACCATCTCCGCCTCGATCCACCGGCCACTTCCAGGGCTTTCGAATCTCCGGAGCCCAGAATCAATAACCCGCCGTGTTACTCTGGGGAGCCCACTGAATGCCGCTCGTTCCTCACCCAGTGTGATATTGTGTTTTCTCTCCAGCCCAACACTTACTCCAGGAGCACTGCTCGTGTCGCCTACGTTATATCTCTCCTTACTGGACGGGCTCGTGAGTGGGGCACGGCAATCTGGGAGGCAAGGGCTGAGTGTACTAACCAGTATCAGGACTTTAAGGAGGAGATGATACGGGTTTTTGATCGATCTGTTTTTGGGGAGGAGGCTTCCAGGGTCCTGTCTTCCCTATGTCAAGGTAATCGATCCATAACAGACTACTCTATTGAGTTTCGCACTCTTGCTGCCTCCAGTGGCTGGAACGAGCCGGCTTTGCTCGCTCGTTTTCTGGAGGGTCTCCGCGCAGAGGTAAAGGATGAGATTCTCTCCCGGGAGGTTCCTTCCAGCGTGGATTCCTTGATTGAACTCGCTATTCGCATTGAGCGACGGGTTGATCTTCGTCACCGAGCTCGTGGAAAGGAGCTCGCGTTCTCCGTTGCCCCCCTCTCCGCATCACTACCATCTTCCTCTGCCGGCTCGGGTGCTGAGCCTATGCAGCTGGGAGGTATCCGCATCTCGACTAAGGAGAGGGAACGGAGAATCACCAACCGCCTCTGTCTCTATTGCGGTTCTGCTGGTCATTTTGTCACTTCATGTCCAGTAAAAGCCAGAGCTCATCAGTAAGCGGAGGGCTACTGGTGAGCGCTACTACTCCTGTCTCTCCTTCAAGATCCTGCACTACCTTGTCGGTCCATCTACGCTGGACCGGTTCGTCAGCTTCCTGCAGTGCCTTAATAGACTCTGGGGCGGAGGGCTGTTTTATGGACGAGACCTGGGCTCGGGAACATGACATTCCTCTCAGACAGTTAAGGGAGCCCACGGCCTTGTTCGCCTTGGATGGTAGTCCTCTCCCCAGGATTCAGCGTGAGACGCTACCTTTAACCCTCACTGTCTCTGGTAATCATAGCGAAACCATTTCTTTTTAAATTTTTCGTTCACCTTTTACACCTGTTGTTTTGGGCCATCCCTGGCTAGTTTGTCATAATCCTTCTATTAATTGGTCTAGTAATTCTATCCTCTCCTGGAACGTCTCTTGTCATGTGAAATGTTTAATGTCTGCTATCCCTCCTGTTTCCTCTGTCTCTTCTTCACAGGAGGAGCCTGGTGATTTGACAGGGGTGCCGGAGGAATATCACGATCTGCGCACGGTGTTCAGTCGGTCCAGGGCCACCTCTCTTCCTCCACACCGGTCGTATGATTGTAGTATTGATCTCCTTCCGGGAACCACTCCCCCCCGGGGTAGACTATACTCTCTGTCGGCTCCCGAACGTAAAGCTCTCAAAGATTATTTGTCTGTAGCTCTTGCCGCCGGTACCATAGTCCCCTCCTCCTCTCCCGCCGGAGCGGGGTTTTTTTTTGTTAAGAAGAAGGACGGGTCCCTGCGCCCCTGCATAGATTATCGAGGGCTGAATGACATAACAGTGAAGAATCGTTATCCGCTTCCTCTTATGTCTTCAGCCTTCGAGATCCTGCAGGGAGCCAGGTTTTTCACTAAGTTGGACCTTCGTAACGCTTACCATCTCGTGCGCATCAGGGAGGGGGACGAGTGGAAGACGGCGTTTAACACTCCGTTAGGGCACTTTGAATACCGGGTTCTTCCTTTCGGCCTCGCTAACGCTCCAGCTGTCTTTCAGGCATTAGTCAATGATGTCCTGAGAGACATGCTGAACATCTTTGTTTTCGTTTACCTTGACGATATCCTGATTTTTTCACCGTCACTCCAGATTCATGTTCAGCACGTTCGACGTGTCCTCCAGCGCCTTTTAGAGAATTGTCTTTTTGTGAAGGCTGAGAAGTGCACTTTTCATGCCTCCTCCGTCACATTTCTCGGTTCTGTTATTTCCGCTGAAGGCATTAAGATGGATCCCGCTAAGGTCCAGGCTGTCATTGATTGGCCCGTCCCTAAGTCACGCGTCGAGCTGCAGCGCTTTCTCGGCTTCGCGAACTTCTATCGTCGTTTCATCCGTAATTTCGGTCAGGTGGCAGCTCCTCTCACAGCCCTTACTTCTGTCAAGACGTGCTTTAAGTGGTCCGTTTCCGCCCAGGGAGCTTTTGATCTCCTCAAGAATCGTTTTACATCCGCTCCTATCCTTGTTACACCTGACGTCTCTAGACAGTTCGTGGTCGAGGTTGACGCGTCAGAGGTGGGCGTGGGAGCCATTCTTTCTCAGCGCTCCCTCTCTGACGACAAGGTCCACCCTTGCGCATATTTTTCTCATCGCCTGTCGCCGTCGGAACGTAACTATGATGTGGGAAACCGCGAACTGCTCGCCATCCGCTTAGCCCTAGGCGAATGGCGACAGTGGTTGGAGGGGGCGACCGTTCCTTTTGTCGTTTGGACTGACCATAGGAACCTTGAGTACATCCGTTCTGCCAAACGACTTAATGCGCGTCAGGCGCGCTGGGCGCTGTTTTTCGCTCGTTTCGAGTTCGTGATTTCTTATCGTCCGGGCTCTAAGAACACCAAGCCTGATGCTTTATCTCGTCTCTTCAGTTCTTCAGTAGCCTCCACTGACCCCGAGGGGATTCTCCCTGAGGGGCGTGTTGTCGGGTTGACTGTCTGGGGAATTGAGAGGCAGGTAAAGCAAGCACTCACTCAAACTCCGTCGCCGCGCGCTTGTCCCAGGAACCTTCTTTTCGTTCCCGTTCCTACTCGTCTGGCCGTCCTTCAGTGGGCTCACTCTGCCAAGTTAGCCGGCCACCCTGGCGTTCGGGGTACGCTTGCTTCCATTCGCCAACGTTTTTGGTGGCCCACCCGGGAGCATGACACGCGTCGCTTCGTGGCTGCTTGTTCAGTCTGCGCGCAGACTAAGTCCGGTAACTCCCCTCCTGCCGGCCGTCTCAGGCCGCTTCCCATTCCCTCTCGACCGTGGTCTCACATCGCCTTAGATTTTGTCACCGGACTGCCTTCGTCAGCGGGGAAGACTGTTATTCTTACGGTTGTCGACAGGTTCTCTAAGGCGGCTCATTTTATTCCCCTTGCTAAGCTTCCTTCTGCTAAAGAGACGGCACAAATCATCATCGAGAATGTTTTCAGAATTCATGGCCTTCCGTCAGACGTCGTTTCGGACAGAGGTCCGCAATTCACGTCTCAATTTTGGAGGGAGTTTTGCCGTTTGATTGGGGCTTCCGTCAGTCTCTCTTCCGGCTTTCACCCCCAGTCTAACGGTCAAGCAGAACGGGCCAATCAGACTATTGGTCGCATCTTACGCAGTCTTTCTTTTCGCAACCCTGCGTCTTGGTCAGAACAGCTCCCCTGGGCAGAATACGCCCACAACTCGCTTCCTTCGTCTGCGACCGGGCTATCTCCTTTTCAGAGTAGCCTCGGGTACTAGCCTCCGCTGTTCTCATCTCAGTTCGCCGAGTCCAGCGTCCCCTCCGCTCAGGCTTTTGTCCAACGTTGCGAGCGCACCTGGAAGAGGGTCAGGTCTGCACTTTGCCGTTATAGGGCGCAGACTGTGAGGGCTGCTAATAAGCGTAGAACTAAGAGTCCTAGATATTGTCGCGGTCAGAGAGTTTGGCTCTCCACTCAGAACCTTCCCCTTAAGACCGCTTCTCGCAAGTTGACCCCGCGGTTCATTGGTCCGTTCCGTATTTCTCAAATCATTAATCCTGTCGCAGTTCGACTTCTTCTTCCGCGATATCTTCGTCGCGTCCACCCGGTCTTCCATGTCTCCTGTATCAAGCCCGTTCTTCGCGCCCCCGCTCGTCTCCCCCCCCCCCCCCCCATCCTTGTCGAGGGCGCACCCATCTACAGGGTCCGTAGGATTTTGGACATGCGTCCTCGGGGCCGTGGTCATCAGTACCTAGTAGATTGGGAGGGGTACGGTCCTGAGGAGAGGAGTTGGGTTCCCTCTCGGGACGTGCTGGACCGTGCGCTGATCGAGGATTTCCTCCGTTGCCGCCAGGTTTCCTCCTCGAGTGCGCCAGGAGGCGCTCGGAGAGTGGGGGGGTACTGTCATGTATTGTCATGTTGTGTCTTGTTTCTGTCCTTTCCCTTCACCCTGTCTCCCTCTGCTGGTCGTTATTAGGTTACCTTTTCTCCCCCTCTTTCCCCCAGCTGTTCCTTGTCCCCTCCTAACTACCTCGTCACCCCTTTTCCCACCTGTTCCCTTTTTCCCTCTGATTAGTCCTCTATATCTCTCTCTGTTTTTGTTTCTGTCTTTGTCGGATTCTTATTTGTGTTATTCATGCCTGAACCAGACTATCGTCATGTTTGCTGCAACCTTGTCCTGTCCTGTCGGAATCTGCCGGTCCATCTGAGCCTACGTTTGTTTTGTTATTAAAGAAGCTCTGTTTACGTTAATTCGCTTTTGGGTCCTCATTCACGCACCGTAACACCTGCGGTGGACAACTAGTTCAGGCGTGCGGAGGAGACATGGGACGCCGCCCATGTTCACCTCCAGCGGGCCATGCTGTGCCAGAAAGCCAGCGCAGACCGTCACTGTGAGGCCCTGGGGGACCGGGTCTGGCTCTCGACGCGGAACCTGCCCCTCCGCCTGCCCTGCCGGAAGCTGGGCACGTGGTTTGTAGGGCCATTTCAAGTCCTGCGGAGAGTGAACAAGGTTTGTTATAGGTTACAGCTCCCCCTGATTACCGTATTAACCCCTCGTTCCATGTGTCTCTCCTCAGGCCGGTGGTGTTTGCTCCAGGAGTCTGAGGTGCGGGAGGTTCCTCCACCCCCTCACTGAGGGGGCCCCGGGGGTACTCCATTCGCTCTATACTGGTTTCGAGGCGTTGGGTGAGGGACCTTCAGTACCTCGTGGAGTGGGAGGGGTACGGTCCGGAGGAGAGGTGCTGGGTTCTGGTACACTGGGTCCTCATAGGCTATGCAGGTTTATAGTCTATCATATGAATCCTACAGACAAATAACATATGTGTGTTTTGAAAAACATGATGTAGACCGGTCTACCAGTTTTCTTCAACTACTTGTAAGGTTTTGACTGTCTCTTTTAGGCCTGAAAGGGATGAGGATTTAATTGGCTTGGATCCACTGCGGCAGTGTGCCAAAACGGCAGGAGAGATGGACTTCTCTAAACTGCCATTGATTCTTTTTTACATGGACCTTGGCAGCAGAGGATGTTTTTCCTTTCAAAGGTCAAGCACTATATGGGATGTACTGCTCTGCTCTAATCTTTAATGGTGTGAATAATTATTGAGAGAGAGAGAGATAAGATTGTTATCAGAGTATAGACAGAAAGGCTTGACAATTCATTGACATCCCTTAGGCAAGAGCAGGACCTCAATCAAACGTCTGTAGAGGTGGTCCCTAACAACACAATTACTATTACTTTGAAGTAGCAAGATTATTAGTGATAACTACACCAAACAAAAAGGCAATGACAATGTCTACACTCAAGAGATACATAGTATTCTGTAGAGTCTAATCTACTCCTTCAGAACAAATCTGATTGTTCTAATATACAGCAATTTCCATCTACTTTGTTTCAAATTGCTCCTTACTCCTCCCCCTTGGCCCTAATAATCCGATGTTGGCAGATCTGTAGGGTCTGGATGGGTACCGGCAGTGTACTGATAGAGCTTCCACCATATCACTTCTACTTTACAGATCTGCAAACACTGAAGGGTTAGTGCCAGGGAAAAGGGTAGGATGTGAATCATGACTGGTGATAGAAGTGTGAGTGGAGGAAGGGGAGGGGCTTGTGACAGGAAGTTGTAGTGTGATGTGCCAACCTCCATGTACTCCGTGCCCACCCATGGTGACCAGCAGGGCCTCACTGGGGAGACCATCTGTCTGACTCACGAGCCATGGGACGTTTGGGAACAAACATACCAAGCACACCCCCGGGTTCCCACCCACTCATGCACAGCATGGTCAGTCACAGACAGAAGCATCATGGCCAAGTCCCTCAGAGAGCAACCTTTTGATGTATTCCCATAAGCACTAGCACTGGACCACACTGCATTTTTTAGCTTCAAGCCTGTGTTGTAGAATATTCTTATTTTACGCACTCTCTGAAACGTGTCAAAAGCATCTCATTACTATATATCTCCTGTTTGTCTTGTGTGGACTGGTAACTGAGAAATGCATTAACATTTTTTTCTAGGATACATTTAGCTCAGAAATGTAGTAAAGGAAATAAAACATGTAATTTGTTGCACAGATAGATCAAGATATGTATTTTTGTTGGGTTTCCTCATTCTCTGATTGAGAGAGGGTGATCACACATTTCATCTCCATACAGGGGGTGGATGTAACGGGAGTGTTCCTCCGACTGTCACTGGTCAGGCTGCCCACTGAGGAGTGTAAAAGCCTTGGAGTCATGACGAGGTGACATCAGCCATGTATGGCTGCCAGGGAGAACTGTGTGTGTGTGTGTGTGTACATGCAAGTAGAATTAGGAGCAAGATGCTGTTTGGCTGAGCTTACTGAAAAGCATAGTGACGTTGTAAGTTGTAGACAATCTTTGTCTATCCAGTCAGTGTATCAATTGCTGCTTTCAATAACTGCATTGCATTGTGGTTCTTACAGTAGCATGATGTATAGAATTACAGCCAAGTGTTTAGCTACTCTAACCTCCATTGACAACATGGCTCTTTAAGACAGGGGTCACACTGTATGGTCTGTTACATCCAGAGGTTATTTCCAGACAGAAAAGACATTGGTTTAATGAGTAGGTTGACTGAAGCATAATTCAACTTTCCTAAAGTGTATCCCACAGTGAGTTCCAGTCGGATCATTACTGTTCAGCTACTCCAACATGCTCTTTTATAGATTGAGCTGTCATTGTTCTCTGTGTTAATGCTTCCCAGTCATTTATCATGGGATACGGCAGGGTTTCCAGAACCGGTGTTCATTCCTTCTATAAAGGGCTTGAGTTATAGAATTGTGATTTACCTGCAAGACCTGGATTTAATAAATGAGTCATACGAGGAGGCCATAGTGCCTCTTGATAACAGGTATGGGTATTTATAGTGCACGGCTACGGCAGGTAGGTCAAGGTGATTTTCAAAGATGGGGACATGTTTTAAATTGAATATTAAATTGATGAAAATGGTCAGTCATGGTTCATTTAATAGATGGTTTGATCGTCCCAATGGAGGTTTGACTCCATAGGCGAGCGATGAAGGTGTCTGTTTTATGTTTTTTGAACTATGCAATTCCGGTGTCTTTGCCTCAGCTCCTCCTCCTCCTTTTACAAGCAGATGGCTAACGTGTAGGGGGGCTGTAGTGTATGTGTGTGTGTATGTGTGTACATGAGTGCGCGCATGTGTGTGTGTGTTGGGGGGAGGGGGTGGTGGTGGGGTTTGGGTTGTGTGTGTGTGTGGGTGGGGAGAAGGGGAGAGTTGGGTTGTTGCGATGTGTGTGTGGGTGCGTGTGTGTGTGGGAGGTGGGTAGTATCTGTTGCATTCAGGTCCTACAGATCCTACAGGAAATAACCTATACATTCTTCCTGAATTAAAATGGTGTGACATCCCACACAATAATTCTTTAGAAACCATTATGTATGGACAAAATATGCTGCTCAAACAATATTAGCAATGAGGCTACTTGCAGAATCCAAAGCACAATCATTTCTCAACATTTAGGCTACTTGATGTTCTGCTTAATTGTTTTATACTAGATGATTACTGTGTGTTATTACAGCTGTGTGAAAGCTTGAACCCTTAACGCAGCATTTCATAAACTCAGTTGTAACGCCCGTCGTTCGAATGAGACCAAGATGCAGCGTGAGGTTACTCATATGTTAATGACAACCAGGAAAAACAAGAAAGAGAAAACCAACGAAACGTACAGCCTTGTAGGGCTCAACAGCAACAATACAAGAACAAGATCCCACAACATAGGTGGGAAAAAGGCTACCGAAGTATGATTCCCAATCAGAGACAACGATAGACAGTTGCCTCTGATTGGGAACCACACTCGGCCAAACACAAAGAAATACAACACATATATTGCCCACCCAAATCACACCCTGACCAAACCAAATAGAGACATAAAAAGGCTCTCTAAGGTCAGGGTGTGACATCAGTCCTGGGGCCTCACAGACAAAATTCTGAAGTATTCCTTTAACTCCAGAGGTTTTCTTAGACTGTACCTGTACCATAGACGTTGTCAGATCTTCAGTACAGGCAGGGTTGGGTAGGTTACTTTCTAAATGTAATCTGTTACAGTTCTAGTTACCTGTCCAAATTTGTAATCAGTAACGTAACTTTTGGATTACACAAACTCAGTAGAGTAATCTGATTACATTCACTTTGTGAGGACCGACGCTGGAGTAGAAAAGCAGGTATGGGGAGTCAAACATTTAATCGGAAAACAGACATGGAACAAGACAGGAACAGCATCAGCACAAGGGTATACAAGGACATATGACAATCAATGCTGAAGCGAGGAACAGAGCGGGTGAACAAACAGACCTAGGGGAGGTTATGACAGAGGTGATTGAGTCCAGTCCAGGTGAGTCCAATAATCGCTGATGCGCGTTACGGGGGAAGGCAGGTGTGCGTAATGATGGAGGCAGGAGTGCGTAATGCTGGACAAGCTGACTGGGCGTGAAATCCTGACGAATCGGCCGAGGCGTGAGAGCCTGGTGAGCTGGCCGAGGCGTAGGAGCCTGACGACCTTGCTGAGGCGTGGGAGCCCCATGATCTGGCGGAGGAGTAGCAGCCTGATGAGCCGGCTGGGCGTAAAAACCTGACGATCAAGCCGAGGTCTTACGTGTGATGGGTGCCTTCCGAGCCAACCGGGGCAAGACACCTCTCAAGTCAGCTAGGGCGTGACAGGCCGACGAGCTGGCTTAGGCACCCCTGGGATGCTGGCCTTCTAGGCAGAGTTCCTCTGTCCAGTGTCTGTGTTATTTTGCCCATCTTAATCTTTTCTTTTTATTGGGCAGTCTGAGATATGGCATTTTCTTTGCAACTCTGCCTAGAAGGCCAGCATCCCGGAGTCACCTCTTCACTGTTGACGTTGAAACTGGTGTTTTGCAGGTACTATTTAATGAAGCTGCCAGTTGAGGACTTGTGAGGCGTCTATTTCTCAAACTAGACACTTTAATCTACTTGGCTTCTTGCTCAGTTGTGCACCGGGGCCTCCCACTCCTCTTTCTGTTCTGGTTAGAGCCAGTTTGCGCTGTTCTGTGAAGGGAGTAGTACACAGTGTTGTACAATATCTTCAGTTTCTTGACAATTTCTCGCATGTAATAGCCTTAGTTTCTCAGAACAAGAATAGACTGACGAGTTTCAGAAGAAAGTTCTTTGTTTCTGGCCATTTTGAGCCTGTAATCGAACCCACAAATGCTGATGCTCCAGATACTCAACTAGTCGAAAGAAGGCCAGTTTTATTGATTATTTAATCAGATTAGCCTTTTAAAATGATGAACTTGGATTAACTAACAGAACTTGATCAATTTGATATTATTTTAATGGACAAAAATAGCTTTTCTTTCAAGAACAAGGGCATTTCTAATAGACCCCAAACTTTTGAACAGTAGTGTATATATAATGTATAAGTCCAAGAATGGATGTAGCACCTACATATTGCCCCATTAAGCAGTGGTGTAAAGTACTTAAGTAAAAATACTTTAAAGTATTACTGTCACGTCCTCCCTCTCCGGCCTCTAGGTCACCAGGCTGCTCGTTATGGCTTACACCTGTCATCATTGTTACGCGCACCTGCGTGTCATCAGACTCACCTGGACGCCTTCACTTCCCTGATTACCTTCCCTATATATGTCACTCCCTTTGGTTCCTTTCCCAGGCGTTATTGTTTATGTTTCCGTGTCATGTCTATGATTTGTTCATGTCTCTTATTTTGTGTTGTGTTGTGTTTATTTATTAAAACAATCACTCCCTGAACTTGCTTCCCCGACTCTCAGCACACATCATTACAACTACTTAAGTCGTTTTTTGGGGTATCTGTACTTTACTATTAATATTTTTTACAACTTTACTTTTACTCCACTACATTCGTAAAGAAAATAATGTACTTTTAACTCCTTATATTTTCCCTGACACCCAGTCCTCTTTACATTTTGAATGCTTAGCAGGACAGTAAAATTGTCTAATTCACTCACTTCTCAAGAGAACATCCCTGGTCATCCCTACTGGCTCTGATCTGGCAGGCTCACTAAACACAAATGCTTAGTTTTAAATTATGTCTAAGTGTTGAACTGTGCCCCTGGCTATCTGTAAATACATTTAAAAAAAAAGTAAAATTGTGTTGTCTTGTTTGCTTAATATGAGGATTTTTTTTATTATTTATACATGTACTTTTGATACTTGAGTACATTAAAGTCTAAAAGTATTTGGTTTTAAACTCAGGTAGTATTTTACTGGGTGACTTTCACTTTTACTTGAGTCATTTTCTTTTCAGGTATCTTTACTTTTACTCAAGTATTTGCTAGACCACTGCCATTAAGTCTAGCAAAAGTGTGCATTAGGCTTATGGATTTTTTTTTAACAGCATGAATTAGATTGAGCAATAAAAGCCACACTTTTATTCCATAGGCTGGGATCCACACTATGCAGCTGTTGCAAGAGCTCATTTTTCACTGGCTGTCCACTGGTTTTGAAGAAACAATGATTGATAGACAGCTTCAACCATTATTGGGTTCAAATATCATTTAGATTTGTGAGCAGCCATCCACAACAACCACAAACCGTCAGGCGCAAATAGCTAAATGAGAGCAGCAGTGTGATTCACATCAATGCGCTATGTAGATATCAATCATAAGTGATGTCCGTATTGCCGTAGACTACATCACTGCTCTCATCCCTACCTCCAAGCCTTTATTCAAGTTGGATAATCTTTGGATGCCATAATCTTTGGATGCCACAGCAGTCACACCATTGGAAGACATAGCTTGGACTGCAGCCTACAAAAGCCTATTCCTGCTCTTTTCCCACGTTCCATCATATACATTTGGTGTGTCACTGTGGTCTCTGACTTATTGTCAGACTCACTCACGTTGAACAAATTTAAATGTGTGCCTTTCTTCAATGCCGATTTGAAAGTCATTGAGAAACCATAGAAGTGTCAAAGACTTTTTTTTAGCAAACATCCTTTCTAAATTTAAAAGTAATCCACAAAGTAATCATCTAGTTTTTCAAAAGTATCTGTAATCGAATTATAATATTTTTGCTGGTAACGTAATGGATTACAGTTACAGTTTTAAGTAATCTTACATGTAACGGATTACATGTCATCAGTTACTCCCCGACCGCTAGTACAAGTATGAGAAAATGTCCATGGCTCATCCTCTCCCACCCATTGTCAGATTGACAGTGCCTGAAACTGAACATTAACCTGACCCCCATTAACATTAGCAACACTAGCTTGCAGAGATGTAAGCTGTGCGCATGCATAGCAAATGCAGCTTGAAGTAGAGATATCTTAGAACATCAACAAGATCCATCTTGCATCCATAGCCAAAGATAAATGTGTTTTAGTAAAATTCCAAATTACCCACCCGATATTTATGCACAACATTGATATATTGAGATCAAAGCTTGTTTGGCATCGAAAAGCACAGGATTCATTGTAAAGCCAAATATATTTTGATAATTCTGGTGAACCGGTGCCATAAAAGGGTATCAAAACAAAAAAAGAAAGCAGTGTGCATTGATATATAGTTGTTTTGGCACCCTAGCTGGCATTAAAGCTTTCACTGGGCTGGCATATAGATTTATGTTGTGTTAGTGTTGTTCCTGCAAACTGAAAAGCAACAACTTCAGGGACACATGGTAAACCCACCAGACAGTCTCATAACGGTCTCTGGACTGCAGACTTTTCTGATATTATTTAAGTATTAACTGCAGTGTCATTGTTTTACGTCAGAATACGCCTGCAATTGTCGGTTGAGGGATGAGTGTGGCGTAGGAGTGACGCCACCTGAAGTAAGACAATTCTGCAGTGTATGAAAAGCATTTGGAAGGTTTGAAGAAATGATAGACACTAAGCTCATTGCCAGTGGTGTAAACTACTTAAGTAAAAATACTTCAAAGTAAACACGTATGGAATCATATAGTAGCCAAAAAAGTGTTAAACAAATGAAAATATATTTATATTGTTCAAATTAGTCACCCTCTGCCTTGACAACAGCTTTGCACACTCTTGTTATTCTCTCAACCAGCTTCATGAGAAATGCTTTTCCAACAGTCTTAGTAGAGTTCCCACATATGCTGAGCACTTGTTGGCTGCTTTTCCTTCACTCTGCAGGCCAACTCATCCCAAACCATCTCAATTGGGTTGAGGTGGGGTGATAGTGGAGGCCAGGTCATCTGATGCAGCACCATCACTCTCCTTCTTGGTCAAATAGCCCTTACACAGCGTGGAGGTGTATTTGTACTGTTGAAAAACAAAATGACAGTTCCACTAAGTGCAAACCAGATGGGGATGGCGTATCGCTGCAGAATGTTGTGGTAGCCATGCTGGTTAAGTGTGCCGTAAATTCTAAATTCATCACTGACAGTGTCACCATCAAAGCACCATCACACTTCCTCCTCCACGCTTCACGATGGGAACCACACATGCGGAGATCATTCGCTCACCTACTCTGCATCTCACGAAGACACAGCAGTTGGAACCAAAAATCTCAAATTTGGACTCATCAGACCAAAGTACAGATTTCCACCGGTCTAATGTCCATTGCTCGTGCTTCTTGTTCCAAGCAAGTCTCTTCTTCTTATTGGTGTCCTTTTAGTAGTGGTTTCTTTGCAGCAATTCGACCATGAAGGCCTGATTCACGCAGTCTCCTCTGAACAGTTGATGTTGATGTCACGTTCTGACCTTTATTTCCTTTATTTTGTCTTTATTTAGTATGGTCAGGGCGTGAGTTGGGGTGGGCAGTCTATGTTTGTTTTTCTATGTTTTTCTATGTTGTACTTTGGTAGCCTGGGTTTCACTGTTGGTTTGTGGGTGTTTGTTTCCGTGTGAGTGTTTGTCGCCACATGGTACTCTTTCGGTTTTTGTTTTCACCACATCGTTTATTGTTTTGTATTTCAGTGTTCAGTTCGTTTTTAATAAATCGTCATGAACACTTACCACGCTGCATCTTGGTCCGATCCTTACTCCTCTTCAGACGAAGAGGAAATCTGCTTTTACAGTTGAGATGTGTCTGTTACTTGAACTCTGAAGCATTTATTTGGGCTGCAATCTGAGGTGCAGTTAACTCTAATGAACTTATCCTCTGCAGCAGAGGTAACTCTGGGTCTTTCTTTCCTGTGGCGGTCCTCATGAGAGCCACTTTCATCATAGTGCTTGATGGTTTTGCGACTGCACTTGAAGAAACTTTCAAAGTTCTTAACATTTTTCGGATTGACTGACATCCGTGTCTTAAAGTAATGATGGACTGTCGTTTCTTTTTGCTTATTTGAGATGTTCTTGCCACAATATGGACTTGGTATTTTACCAAATAGGGTTATCTTCTGTATACCACCCCTACCTTGTCACAACACAACAGATTTGCTCAAACACATTAAGAAGGAAAGACATTTCACAGATTAACTTTTAATAAGGCACACCTGTTAATTGAAATGCATTCCAGGTGACTTCCTCATGAAGCTGGTTAAGAGAATGCCAAGAGTGTGCAAAGCTGTCATCAAGGCAAAGGGTGGTTACTTTGAAGAATATAAAATCTTACATCTTTTTTGATTTAACACTTTTTTGGTTACTACATGGTTCCATATGTGTTATTTCATAGTTTTGATGTCTTCACTATTATTCTACAACATAGAAAATAGTAAAGAAAGAAAGAAAAACCCTTGAATGAGTAGGTGTGTCCAAACTTTTGACTGGTACTGTATATAAAATAACATTTAATGAGAATGTTTATTTGGCCTTACTGCTTTTTAGCCCACACAAGCACATTGAATAACAGATTCACTAAATGAAAGAACAGCCAGTCCCCCCCAAAATCATGAGAAAGTTTGTTCTGAAGTGTCTGTGTCATACTCTGATCTGTTTCACCTATCCTTATGATTGTCTCCACCTCCCTCCAGGTGTGGCCCATCTTCCCCATTATCCTCTGGGTACTTATACCTGTGTTCTCTGTTTGTCTGTTGCCAATTAGTCTTGTTTGTCAAGTTATCCAGTGGTTTGTCTCTCCTCCTGATTTTGACCCTTGCCTGTCCTGACTTGGAGCCTGCCTGCCTGACCATTCCGCCTGACCCCGAGCCTGCCTGCCGTCCTGTACCTTTGCTGCTACTCTGGATTACCAACCTCTGCCTGACCTGACCCCAAGCCTGCCTGCCGTCCTGTACCTTTGCCCCACTACTCTCGACCTCTGCCTGCTTTGACCTGTCGTTTGCCTGCCCCTGTTGCTGTAATAAACATTGTTACTTCAACACAGTCTGTATTTGAGTCTTACCTGAAACGTGATAATACGAACTGGTCATGACTGACCGAGCAGACTTGGACCAGCTCCACAACAACATCTCCTCCTAAGGGGCCACCATTGGTAGGCACGAGGAGTTGCTTTGCGGTCTGATGGAAGGGTTCCAGGCCGTGGCTGAACATCACGACCTAGCCTTGGATGCATTGCGGAAGCAATTCCGTGGGTTGCCTACTAGTCAGCCTACCATGAAGGTAACCTCCCAGCCCCTCAGTAACCCGGCTGGTAGCAGTGCCATCCCCCCTGTTCTCGGGAACCCTGCTTACCTCCCGCTTAGCGCTACGATGGAGATTCCAGAACCTGCCGGGCCTTTCTCTTCCAGTGCTCTGTTAAATCTACCCTTTTAAATTACTTCGATAGAAACAGTGAATCAATTTTTTTTTAAGGGGAGAACTCTCAATAATCATCCTCACGATTGCACATTGGTAATTGTCAGTGACAAATATCATAGCTAAGCAGGGCTGGGCTTGGTTAAAATCAAGAGGGTAGCCGTAGATAGATCAATTCTCCAGTAGGAAGTGTTGCCCAGACTATCTTTTATTTTCGCTTCTGATAGTGTAAATAACGTTGAAGATCTGACCTTGTTTTAAAGGTACATAAATCAACATATTTTATACTAGCTTTGTCTATGTTGACATTTGGTTGCCATGATTACATAATTTTGGGGTTGGAATTTCACCCTCAAAACAAAAGTTTATGTTGATTACTTTTTCAAATCCAATGTATTTTTCACTTAGATTTCACATAATATGTTGACAAATGACATTGAAACAACATTGATTCAACCCGTTTGTGCCCAGTGGGGAATAGCAGTGTGCTCCACTCATACCCTCACCTTTCAGGTAAAAACTGTCTCTAACATGTATATTTGTATTTATTATGGATCTCCATTAGTTCCTGCCAAGACAACAACCACTGTTCCTGGGGTTTATTATGGATCCCCATTAGTTCCTGCCAAGACAGCAGCTACTCTTCCTGGGGTTTATTATGGATCCCCATTCGTTCCTGCCAAGACAGCAGCTACTCTTCCTGGGGTTTATTATGGATCCCCATTCGTTCCTGCCAAGACAGCAGCTACTCTTCCTGGGGTTTATTATGGATCCCCATTAGTTCCTGCCAAGACAACAACCACTGTTCCTGGGGTTTATTATGGATCCCCATTAGTTCCTGCCAAGACAGCAGCTACTCTTCCTGGGGTTTATTATGGATCCCCATTCGTTCCTGCCAAGACAGCAGCTACTCTTCCTGGGGTTTATTATGGATCCCCATTCGTTCCTGCCAAGACAGCCGTTACGTAGGCATGTGTCGGCGTGTGTCTGTGCCTGTGTGTGTGTGTCTCTTCACAGTTCTCACTGTTCCATAAGTAGTATTTTTATGTTTTTAAATCTGATTCTACTGCTGTTACTTGATGTGGACTAGAGTTCCACGTAGACATGGTTCTACATAGTACTGTTCTTGACTTGGGGATTGTGAAGAGACCTCTGGTGGCATGTCTTGTGGGGTATGCATGGGTGTCCGAACTGTGTGCTAGTAGTTTAAACAGACACATCGGTGCATTCAGCATGTCAACACTTTTTACAAAAACAAGTAGTGAGAAAGTTCATCTCCTCTCCTCGTTGAGTCATGAGAGATTTAAATGGATATTATTAATGTTAGCTGTCAGTGTACATTTAAGGGCCAGCTGTGCTGCCCTGTTCTGAGCCATTTGTAATTATGTGGCACCTGACGACACTTCTGAACAGTAGTCCAGGTGCGACAAAACTAGGGCCTGTAGGACCTGCCTTGTTGATAGTATTGTTAAAAAGGCAGTGCTTTATGATGGACAGACTTCTCTTCGTCTTAGCTACTGTTGTATCAACATGTTTTGACCATGATAATCTAGCATCACTCCAAGCAGTTTCCACATTATTTATTACAAGATTTAATTGTGGTTTAGGGTTTAGTGAATGATTTGTCCCAATACAATTATTTTATTTTTTGAAATATTTAGGACTAACTTATTCCTTGCCACTCATTCTGAAACTACCTGCAGCTCTTTGTTAAGTGTTGCAGTGATTTCACTCACTGTAGTAGCTAATGTGTACAGTGTTGAGTCATCCGCATACATAGACACACTGACTTTACTCAAAGCCAGTGGCATGTCATTAGTAGAGATTGAGGGGCCTAGACAACTGCCCTGGGGAATTCCTGATTCTACCTGGAATATTTTGGAGAGGCTTCCATTAAAGAACACCCTCTGTGTTTTGTTAGACAGGTAACTCATTATCCACAATATAGCACGGGGGAAAAGCCATAACACATATGTTTTTCCAGCAGCAGACTATGATCGATAATGTCAAAAGCCACACTGAAGTGTAACAAAACCATTCACACAATCTTTTTATCATCAATTTCTCTCAGCCAATCATCAGTCATTTGTGTAAGTGTTGTGCTTGTTGAATGTCCTTCCTTATAAGCGTCCTGAAAGTCTGTTGTCAATTTGTTTACAGTAAAATAGCATTGTATCTGGTCAAACACAATTTGGTAACAGGTTGATTGGTCGGCCATTTGAGCCAGTAAAGGGGGCTTTACTATTCTTGGGTAGCGGAATTACTTTTGCTTCCCTCCAGGCTAGGGGGCACACACTTTTTAGTGAGCTTAGATTTAAGATATGGAAAATAGGAGTGGCAATATCCTCCGCTATTATCCACAGTAATTTTCTATCCAATTTGTCAGACCCCGGGGGCTTGGAATAGTACAAGTGCTTCTGCCTTGGATTTATCATTCATAGCATTTTGCACCTTAGTAAAGTCTTTGTAAATCAGATGCATGTGTAAATCAGATGGAGATGTCATCACAAAATGTGTCTGGCCATCCCAGAAGTCACCACACTTAAGAGAGACTACTTGGAAGCGGATTTAGTCATGTATCGACTTTTTCTCCCTTTCATCGCCATTCCTAGACATAGCTAAATAAGGATTACAGCTCTTGTTTGATGTAATGGGCAGAACGCTGTCTTCCCGGAATCTCAGTCCTTCGATTTAACTGCTAATTGAATCTCTAACAAGGTTTTAGGGATGGCAGATTGCTAGCCCTTTTCACTGGAGAAAAGTAGTTTTTTTTTTTCAAATTATATGGGCTTGAGAGAGACAGCCACTATTAGGTGGTAATTGGGTGTGAAAATACAAAATGTGGATGTTCAACTGTGATCAGTGCAAGGACAAAGCCTCTTCCCTTCACACACTGGACTGTAATCAATGAGTAGTCTCACGATTTGGTATACACTGCAATCGTGTAGGGCACGGGACGTGTATGTCACTGAGAATGTTTTAAAACTTTTGGCAACGAAAAGAGAAAATGAGCATTTCTCATTGGACATTGGTCCAGGTGGTGAAGGTAGTCTCTCCAAGTTTCAGTATATTTTCTTCTGTTTGTTGCCCAATGAACACGATCCTGATGTCCAACTGATGGGAAGAGCTGCCTCTTCTTGACCCTCATATGGGAGAATCAACGATGTACTCCATTTAAAATTAAATGTGATAAGATTAATCACATTCCACCATGACCACTTGGCCAAAACAGGTCAGGGCAGGATACTGGCAAATCATTACTTCCTGTATACAAACGGACACTGTGATATTTATTTGTTCTATTAGTATTCCTTACCATTTTCTTGGAGCTGCACCTATCAACATGCTAATGCATTGTTAATGAGAACTTTCCCCACGCTCTGTCTGCTATCCACTCTACCACCAACTGTTAATAAGATAGAACATATTAGCACCCCAACCTCCTGCCTCCTGTTGTGTAAGCCCTCTGCTACATTTATTTGTTTAATTCCCACTGGGAAGAATAGCCTGTTGAATCACAAACCACATCATCTATCCCAAAGTAAATGTTAGGAAACTCGATTCCTTGGTTTGCTATTGACATGTGCGGTAGGTGTATAATTGATTACTGCAGGAAAAGTAATAAGACTGTTTCACCAGCTTGAGAAACATTGCAGATACCTTATGAATTTTTAAACCAACTCACTGCGTGGCCCTCTACGAGCTGACACAATCAACAGCGCATTGAGCAGCTGCTCCTCTATACACTATAGGCTAACGCTTTGCCATTGACTTTTGTGTGGATCAATATTTCTCATGAAAAAATGTGGCAGCAAGAACCATTATATAAATAATAGCCCTTGTGTTACAGATGGCGTGCGCACACTCTTATCAACCAACTGGGCTCCATGCCAGAGATAAGGTGTATTAACATGCATGGCTGACTACAACAGAACAACTCCAGTATTGAGGAGAGCAGAGGAGAGGAGATCTGTAGGAGAGGAAAGGGGAGAGGAGAGAGGTGTAATAGAGGAGAGGAGAGAAGAGGGGAAAGAGAGGAGATGAAAGGAAAGGAGCCGAGTAGAGAGGAGAGGAGAGGAGAGGGCTCCAGGAGAAGGAGTGGCTCAGACCTGGGCCCATTTTCAAAAAGTATATCAGAGTATAAGGGCTCTATTCATTTCATAGCGCTGGAGATCCGCTTTATAACATCATTGATAATTAAATGTAATGTTCCAGTGGTCACATAGACTGATGTCACGCTAAATGCTCCATATGTCGGATCAATTGGAAAAAAACGTTACATTTTTAGGCAGATCTTCCACGATACTTCGGTGATACGGATTGTATCAGGCCATTTAAGTGTTGATCTAGCATATTTGCTAAATCCTTCAAATTGGTATAGCCTAACAGTTACCTGTATTTTATTAGGGTTCCTCATTAGCTGTTGCCAAGGCAGCAGTTACTGTACACTTCCAGGGGTCCAAACACATTAAGGCACATCATACAAAAAAACTACAACTAAAAACTAAAACAGTACATCACATAGCATTACTGCACCACTACTTATCCACAACACAACAAATACAATATCACCATACAACATTACCACAGTGCACGTGTGTGTAGAGTGCTTGTATGTGTGTGTGTGCCTCCTCACAGTCTGCGTTATTCCATAAGGTGTAGTCTTATCTGTTTTTTTAAATCTGATTTTACTGCTTGCATGAGTTACTTGATGTGCAATAGAGTTCCATGAAGTCGTGGCTCTGTGTAGTACTGTGCGTTTCCGGGAGTTTTTCCTGGACTTGGGAACTGTTTAGGGTGGTGGCATGACGGCCTAGGAACAGTGGGTTAACTGCCTTGCTCAGGGGCAGAATGACAGATTTGTACCTTGTCAGCTCGGGGATTTAATCTCACAACCTTTTGGTTACTAGTCCAGCAGCAGCGTAAAAGAGGGGTTGGGTGAGGCACACAATGCAAATAGTCCGGGTAACCATTTGGTTACCTGTTCAGGAGTCTTATGGCTTGGGGGTAAAAACTGTTGAGAAGCCTTTTTGTCCTAGACTTGGCACTCCGGTACAGCTTGCCATGCGGTAGTAGAGAGAACAGTCTATGTCTGGGGTGGCTGGGGTCTTTGACAATTTTTAGGGCCTTCCTCTGACACCGCCTGGTGTAGAGGTCCTGGATGGCAGGCAGCTTTGCCCCAGTGATGTACTGGGCCATACGCACTACCCTCTGAAGTGCCTTGGAACGCCAAGCAATTGCCGTACCAGGCAGTGATGCAACCGGTCAGGACGCTCTCGATGTTGCAGCTGTAGAACCTTTTGAGGATCTCATCTAATCACATTAACAGTTACTCTCTCGCGGGAATTCCACTAACAGTCCATATGTTTCACCTGTCCTTGTGATTGTCTCCACCCCCTCCAGGTTCTGCTTATTTTCCCCGGTGTATTTATCCCCGTGTTTCCTTTCTCTCTGTGCAAGTTCATCTTGTCTTGTCAAGTCAACCAGCATGTTTTTCTCTTTTTCTAGTCCCCCCGGTTTTGACCCTCACCTGCCCTGACTCTGTACCCGCAAGCCTGACTATTCTGCCTGCCCTGACCTCGAGCCTGCCTGCTACTCTCTACATCCTGGACCTTGTTATGATCTTTTTGCCTGTCCACGACCATTCTCTTGACTGCCCCTTGGATATAAATACATATCAGAGACTCAAACCATCTGCCTTCCTTGTCTGCATCTGGGTCTCGCCCTGTGCCCTTATAGTACGAAATGGCCATGAAAGACCCAGCAGACTTGAACCAGCTCCGTCACACTATCTCCCTGCAGGGAGCCACCATTGGGAGGCATGAGGAGCTACTACAGGACCTTTCGGAAGGGCTTCGTTCCCTGACGGAACGCCACGACCAAGGGTTTTCGGCTATTATGGAGCAAATCAGGGAGTTAGCTCATAGGCAGCCTGCCACCTCTGAGAACCCCCAACCACCCAGTAGCCTTTTGTTCTATTAGTGGTGAGTTTGTACAGTCTACCTCGGCTCCCCGAGAACCCCGCTTACCTCCTAAGCGATATTCTGGGGATCCTGGAACCTGCCAGGGTTTTCTTTCTCGGTGCTCCTTTATTTCTGAGCTACAGCCATCTTCGTTCCCTTTGGACCGATTGAAGATAGCGTATATTATCATGCTAATGTCGAGAAGGGTGCTCTCCTGGGCTATGGCAGGTTGGGAGCAACAATCCACTATTTGTGGTCATCTAGAGGATTTCTTGGCCGAGGCGAGGAAGGTGTTCGATTCTCTGGTATCCAGGAGAGAGGCGGCTTGAAAACGTATTGAATTACGCCAAGACTCCCGTAGTGTGGCAGACTACGCTGTAGTATTTCGCAGTTTAGCCGCCGAAAGTGCCTGGAATCCGGAGTCCCTTTTTTAATCCCTTCCTCCAAGGATTATCAGAGGTAATAAAAGATGACCTAGCTGCTCGGGAATTACTGGTTGATCTTGATTCCCTCATCGCTCTCACCATTAGGATTGATGGACATCTACGGGAACACAGGAGTGAGAGGAGGTCTGGCATAGGTCACACTCGTTCATCCGCTGTGGCTCGCACACCTCCGAGGGAATCTGGAAGTCCCTGAAGCCTGTTTTTCCGAGAGGATCTGAAGCCACCCGAGCTCCCTCGAGAATCACCGACGACGGGTGAGTTGGCTACACTGGAACCTATGCAACTGAAAAGAGCTAGATTATTGCCAAGTGAACGTTCACATAGGCTAAGCTCCAACAGTTGTCTGTATTGTGGTGCTGTGGGGCATTTCATAGCTACTTGTCCTGTGAAGAGACCTAAATCATTAGTAGGTACAAGTACACTGGTTAGCCAGTCTGGGAATCCTCTAATTCCTATTACCCATATACCTTTTGCTGTTATGCTGCTGTGGGGATATCAGTCAAAGTCTCTTCGGGTGCTCGTTGACTCTGGGGCTGATGAGAGTTTCATGGACGCTACCCTGGTATCGGACCTAGGTATTCCCACTCAACTCCTCTCCGTTCCCATGGATGCCAGAGCACTGGAAGGCAGTTCTATTGTCATGCACAGCACAGTTCCCATTAATCTGTGGATATCTGGTAATCACAGTGAGTCAATACATCTTCTCCTCATTGAGTCTCCTCACATCCCTGTTGTTTTGGGATTTTCTTGGCTCCAGAAGCACAATCCCGATATTGACTGGACCATGGGTTCAATCCTGGGTTGAAGCCCGTTCTGCAATTCACACTGCCTAAAGGTGGCGCAGTCTTGCCCAGAATGTCTGCCTCCAGGGTTAAGATGGCTCTGGAGGAGTGGAGGCATTGGCTGGAAGGAGCGGAAAATATTTTTGGGGTTTAGACTGATCATAAGAATTTAGAATACCTCCGCACTGCCAAGCGCCTTAACTCAAGGCAAGTCCGTTGGGCCCTGATATTTACCATGTTTAATTTCACCATTTCCTACCGCCTAGGGTCCAAAAATGTGAAGCGGGATGCCCTTTCCCGCCTGTACAGTTCCGCTGACACCCTCGGAATCAGAGACCATCCTCCCTGCCTCATGTTTGGCGGCTTCGGTTGCCTGGTGTATTGAGGCTCTGGTCCACAAAGCACAACATTCCCAGCAGGACCCTGGGGGGGGGGGGGGGGGGGGGGGGGCTTGATGTTCGTTCTTGATTCGGCTTGGCCTCCGTCCTGGAATGGGCTCATTCCTCCAGGCTTACCTGTCATCCTGGTGCTCGTCGTACCCTGGCTTTCCTCTGACAACGCCTCTGGTGGCCCACCATGGCTCCTGATGTCTCGGCCTTCGTTGCCGCATGCATGGTGTGTGCTCAAAGCAAGACTCCGTGGCAAGCTCCGTCTGGCCTCCTTCAGCCACTTCCTGTTCCTCATCGCCCCTGGTCCCATATTTCCCTGGATTTTGTCACTGGGCTTCCTCCGTCAGATGGCAACAACACCATCCTGACGGTGGCTGACAGGTTCTCCAAGGCTGCCAATTTCATCCCTCTTCTTAAGTTACCTTCAGCCAAGGAGACGGCCCAGCTCATGGTGCAGCACGTCTTCCGAATCCATGGACTCCCGGTTGACATTGTCTCAGATTGGGGTCCTCAGTTTTCATCCTGATTCTGGAAGGCGTTCTGTACCCTTGTCGGGTCGTCGGCCAGCCTGTCCTCTGGGTTTAATCCCCAATGCAACAGCCAGTCAGAGCGAGCCAATCAAGACATGGACACGGCACTCTGGTGTCTCGTTGCCAGTAACCCCACCACCTGGAGTTAGCATCTGGTCTGGGTGGAATATGCCAGAAACACTCTCCCCTGCTCGGCCACACTGGACTCTCTCCCTTCGAATGTTCCATGGGATATCAGCCTCCGCTCTTCCGAGAGCTAGAAGTTGAGGTCAACATACCTCGAGCCCAGATGTTCATCAGCCGCTGTCGGCATACCTGGAAAAGAGCTCGGGCGGCTCTTCTCAAGACCACTTTCAGGTATCGTCGACAAGCGGACCGCCACAGAACTCTGGCTCCCCGCTATCGTATTGGGCAGAGGGTATGGTTGTCCACTCAGGACCTACCCCTCCGGGTAGAATCCCGCAAACTTTCCCCCCGTTTCATTGGTCCTTTCCCCATTTATAGAGTCCCAGTCCCACTGCTGTCCGCCTACTGTTGCTCAGTACCCTCAGTGTTCAGCCTACTTTTCATGTTCCCAGGATTAAGCCATTGCCTCACAGTCCTCTGTCTTCTGTTTCTAGGCCCATCCCTCCCCCCTGTCATCGATGGCCAGCCAGCATATATGGTGAGATGCCTCCTGAGGGTTCGACCACGTGGCAGGGGTTTCCAGTACCTGGTTGACTGGGATGGTTATGACCCGGAGGAGAGGTTTCCTGGTTTCCTGCTAAAGACATCCTGGACCCGGCCCTCATCGCCGATTTCCACCACCGACACCCCGGTCAGCCAGGTATGTTCCCAGGTAGGACGCCACATGATGTCCCTAGAAGGGGGGGGGGGGGGTACTGTCACGCCCTGATCTTTCACCTGTCCTTGTGATTGTCTCCACCCCCTCCAGTTGTCGCTTATTTTCCCCGGTGTATTTATTTCTGTTTCCTGTCTCTCTGTGCCAGTTTGTCTTGTCTTGTCAAGTCAACCAGTGTGTTTTTCCCGTGCTCTTACTTTTTCTTATCTCTCTTTTTCTAGTCCCCCAGGTTTTGAACCTTGCCTGACTCTGTACCCGCCAGCCTGACTATTCTGCCTGCCCTGACCTCAAGCCTGCCAGCCGCTCTGTACCTCCTGGACTCTGACCTTGTTATGATCTTTTTGCCTGTCCACGACCATTCTCTTGCCTGCCCCTTGGATATTAATACAAATAAGGTTTTATATGTAAGATAGTTAAATAAAGAGGAAAATGATTGATTATTATATTATTTGTGCCCTGGTCCTATAAAAGCACTTTGTCACTTCCCACGAGCTGGGTTGTGACAAACTCACACTCGTTCTTATGTTTAATAAATGTATCGCATAGTGTGTGTGGCAGGCTTACAATGACGGCAGAAACAACATTTGAGAGTGTGCTGAATCTGGTGCTAGAGGAGGTACGCAGCTGGAAGTTGAATGTTTGAAAGGGTTTAAACTTTCAAAAGTTTGGGAACCACTGATCTAGGCTATAGATTAAGGGTTAGGAATAAGGTTACGGTTAAGTTTAGGAGTTAGGTTAAAGGGTTAAGGTTAAAGTTAAAGTTAGGGAGAGGATTAGATTAAAGGGTTAGGGGAAGGGTTAGCTAACCTGCTAAGTAGTTGCAAAGTAGCTAAAAAATTAGTAAGATGTTGAAAAATAGCTAATTAGCTAAAATGCTAAAGTTGTCCCTGATGAGATTCAAACTCACAACCTTTGGGTTGCTAGGCATTCATGTTATATGCCCACTCTACCTGGATTATGTTGGAGAGGCTTCCATTAAAGAACCCCCTGTGTGTTCTGTTAGACAGGTAACACTCGATCCACGATTTAGCAGGGAATGTAAAGCCATAGCACCTATGTTTTTCCAGCAGCAGATAATGATCGATAATGTTAAAAGCTGCACTGAAGTCTAACAGCTCCCTCAATCTTCTTATTATCAATTTCTTTCAGCCAATCATCAGTCATTTGTGTAAGTGCTGTACATGTTGAGTGCCCTTCCTTATAAGCATGCTGAAAGTCAGATGTTAATTTGGTTACTGGAAAAGAGTATTGTATCTGGTCAAACACAATTGGTAGCAGGCTGGTTGGTTGACTGTTTGAGCCAGTAAAGGGTGCTTTGCTTTTATTGCATATCGGAATTACTTTTGCTTCCCTCCAGGCCTGAGGACACACTTTGCTGTAGGCTTAGATTGAAGAGATAGAAAATAGGAGTGGAAATCTAGTCATTTTCAGACCCAATAATTTTTTCACCTCTTCCACACGTCTTTCATAATTTGGTCAGTTATGAATAGATGTGTAGATTCAGAGTTGTTGTTGTCATGTCTAAGGTTACCAATCTTTCCAATTAAAAAATAATTACTTTTTTTTTTAGTGAATGTGCCATCTGATTCAATAAAGCACGGAATTGAGTTTGCCTTTTTGGCCAACAAATCATTTAAGGTGCTACAAAACTTTTTACTATCATTCATCTTTGTTTCATAGTGTCACAATCGTCATTGTAATCATACTCAGACCAAAGCGTAGCGTGGAATCGGTTCGACATCTTTTTATTATAAGAGAGAACCGAACAAAAAAACAATAAAGAATAAACGATACGTGAAGCTCAAGCAGTGCTCACAGGCAACTACACAGAAACAAGATCCCACAAAACACAATGGTGAAGTAGCTGCCTAAATATGATCCCCAATCAGAGACAACGATAAACAGCTGTCTCTGATTGGGAATCATACCAGGCCAACATAGAAATCAACACACTAGATCACCCACCCTAGTCACACCCCGACCTACCCAAAATAGAGAATAAAAGGCTCTCTATGGTCAGGGCGTGACACATGGTAGTTTCTTCTTCTTTTTGTTTTGTTTAGTCACATGAGTTCTCAATTTACAGTACGTTTGATGATCCGCTGTGCAGCCAGACTTATTTGCCATTCCTTTTTGACTCGTCCCACTCAACCATAGCATTTTCTCAATTTCTCATCAATCCACAGGGATTTAACAGTTTTTACACTCAATTTCTTAATGGGTGAATGCTTATTAGTAACTGGAATAAGCAATTTCATAAATGTGTCAAGTGCAGCGTCTGGTTTGTCCTCATTACACACAACAGACCAGCAAATATTCTTTACATCTTCAACATAGGAATCCCTACAAAACCTAATCTATGATCTCTTATGCACCATTTTAAGCCCAACCTTAGGAACATTGGTTTTCCTAGATATGGCTACTATAGTATGATCACTACATCCGATGGATTTGGATACTGCTTTACAGCAGATTTCTGCAGCATTAGTGAAGATGTGATCAATACATGTAGATGATTTCAATCCTGTGCTGTTTGTAAATACCCTGGTAGGTTGACTGATAACCTGAACCAGATTGGAGGCGCTGGTTATAGTTTTAAGCTTTTTTTTCATGAAAGCCTGTCAATATTTAGGTCAGCCAGAAAATATACTTCTCTGTTGCTATCACATACGTACATTATCAAGCATTTCACAAATATTATCCAAATACTGACTGTTAACACTTGGTGGTCTATAGCAACTTCCCACAAGTATAGGCTTTAGGTGAAGCAGGTGAACCTGTAGCCATATTACTTCAACAGCATTTGACATGAGATCCTCACTAACCTTACAGGAATATGACTCTAAATATTAACAGCAATACCTCATCCAGTGGCAATTCTGTCTCTTCTGTAGATGTTATAAACATATATTGCTACCTCTGTACAGTATCATCAACATAATTATCTAAGTGATATTCAGAGATAGCCTGTATATGAATGCTTTCTGTTTCTAGCAAGTTATCGATTTCATAAACCTGGTTTCTTAGGCTACATGTGTTAATGTGGGCTATTTTTTGCACTTTTCTATTGGGAGGCTTATCAGAAGTAGACGTGACAGTGATATTTATAATTGAGCCGATAGTGCAGGGTGAATTGTTCACAGTGGGCTTCCTACTAGGGCAATCCTTCTCAGTGCTAAAAGTATAATGACTGTACGCTTGTTTACTCCATGTGTAACTCTGTGTTTTTATTTGTGTTGCACTGCTTTGCTTTATCTTGGCCAGGTCACAGTTGTAAATGAGAACTTGTTCTCAACTAGCCTACCTGGTTAAATAAAGGTGAAATAAAAATAAAATAAAAAAATAACTCAGGTTCATAGACACATGATTACTGAGGACGGTAGGTTAACAGAGGCAGTTAGAGGAACATAAATTAGGTTACTTACATTATGACTGACCGTTAAGTACAATTTAGTACAATACATTATAATATAACAAAGTACAATGTATTGTAGTACAATACATTATACAGTACCTACACTGCAACCATGTACGCTGCACTAGCTCCAATGTAAATACATACAGTAGGTATTAGGACATCCTTATGTGAAGTGTGTCCATTATTTAGAAAAGCACCTCTTACAAGCGTCTAAGTGATGAATATAACAATTAAATTAGTGATAGAATAGTCCTACTACACATCAGAGGCAATGTGGAGGAAAACTCATTTGTATGCAGTCAGATGATTTCACCTTTGAGTCATCACTTTGCCAAACACAGAAGTGAAGAAGTGTGTGCGTGTGTGCCCGTGTGCGCGTGTGCATGTGTGTATATGCCCATTGCTAGTCAAAAAACACTGCAGCCACAAGCAGCTCATCGAATTTAGACATGTCATATCTGACCTCTTCTGGACAGTTGATGGTACTGCCTCCATTTCTTCTGTATCATTTCACCACAGAAAGCCCTTGGAAAGGTATTTGCCTGTAAACGAAAATGGTTGGAACAGTCATTTTTACATGTTTAAAGAGTATATGTTTATATGTATGGCACTCTGTTTAAAGTGCCATACAAATTGGGTTTTTCACACAATCCAACATGTGGTGTTTAGTGAGCAGGCAGGAGCAGACTGAGAGAGCTTATTGTCTTTGTGTTGTTGTTTCTCATGTTTCCCAACAGGATGACTCAGTAATTCTGCACTTCAAGGGATCTGCTATCCGGAGTTAGAACGAGGTAGGAAGGAAAACTAGAACAACAAAGTTGTGTTGTACAGAGGAGCTCACAGCAGGCAGTGTCAGACATTCTCACTCTTGACAGCAACAGAACAAGGCTAAAATCTGATGCAGCATGTCCTAAAGTTTCACGGCAGTTCAAGTTTTCTTTTCACTCGTGTTGGAAAAACAGACGTTTTCAACTTTCAATGAGTGAGTAGATTTAATGGTTCCTGTCCTGTGTCCCTGTCCCTGTCCATGTCTTGTGTCCCTGCTACTTTGCCCTGTCCTCTGTCCCTGCCACCGTCCCTGTCTTGTGTCCTCTGTCCCTGTCCTCTGTCTCTGTGCTTTTCTTTGCCTCTTTTCTTTGCCCCTGACCCCTGTCTCCGACCCTGTCCTTGCCACAGTTCCCTGTCCTTGTCTCTGTCTCTATCCCTGTCTCCTCCATATCACACAAAACTGACACATCAAGGATCAGTCCCAGTGTGGTGCTGAAGTAGCCTGACCTCCACATCTAAAGAGGGAATTTCAAACTCCATGCAGTGCTGTTGTTTCAAATATAGATTAGATAGGAGCTCATTTCCGTCAGGGACTCCCTTTAATTGATGTTCGCATACTGAAACGATTCCTCGCCTTCTGGTTTCCATTTCTCTCTCAAAGCCAACATCTCAAGAATGTCACTTGAGTAATTTATTTTCTTCATATGATTCCTCTTTTCAATGCCAAACCAACCTCTGGAGTGTGGCCAAAGAGCTCTATGTTCATGTCATCCAACAAATGTAAATGCCTGGAGTTTGCTAAATGGCATTGGCACCTGGATTGGAACTAGTGCTATGGTCAGACAACATGAAAATAGAGCTCTTTGGCAATGCACACCGGTGGTGGGTTTGGTATGGAAAATAGAAATTATATGCAGAAAAGAACCCCCATACCTACTATAAAATGCACTCCTGG
The DNA here is from genome assembly GCF_057628025.1 of Oncorhynchus mykiss. Taxonomy (NCBI): domain Eukaryota; kingdom Metazoa; phylum Chordata; class Actinopteri; order Salmoniformes; family Salmonidae; genus Oncorhynchus; species Oncorhynchus mykiss. The sequence goes on along the minus strand of NC_143027.1, from coordinate 16,418,602 downwards.
TCCAAAGTTTTAGAACACCTACTCATTCAAGGGTTTTCTCTTTATTTTTACTATTTTCTACATTGCATAATAATAGTGACGATATCAAAACTATGAAATAACACATATGGAATCATGTAGTAACCAAAAACGTGTTAAACAAATCAAAATAACAGATGATCTCCGCATGAGTGGTTCCCACCGTGAAGCACGGAGGAGGAGATGTTATGGTGTGTTGTTTTTTGCTGTTGACACTGCCTGTGATGTATTTAGAATTCAAAGCCCACTTAACCAGCATGGCTACCACAGCATTTTGCAGCCATACGCCATCCCATCTGGTTTGGGCTTAGTGGGACCATCATTTGTTTTTCAACAGGACAATGACCCAACAGAAGCACAGTATTTGTATTATTTATTTCATACAATATTTTTGTATTTATCAAGGGTGCTAATAATTTTTGTTCTGACTGTATATTTTACATGGTAGAGGAATTTAACACGTGTCACATTTTTGAATGTGATTGGTTTCCCACATTATCAAAATAGCTGGTAGTCTCTAGGTCACATGTATGCTTCAAGTTCAAGTATCCAGTTTCCAATGTACCCGCTATAATGTAATATACAGTTGAAGTCGGGCGTTTAAAAGTTTGGAGTCACTTAGAAAGTTCCTTGTTTTTGAAAGAAAAGCACATATTTTTGTCCATAAAAATAACATCAAATTGATCAGAAATACAGTGTAGACATTGTTAATTTAGCCTGTTTACAGGAAACCTTATAAAGGCCAAGTGCAGTCTAAAACCGGATTTTCCTGTGTTTTATAAACAGTTGAAGTTGGAAGTTTACAAGTTTACACCTTAGCCAAATACATTTAAACTCAGTTTTTCACAATTCCTGACTTTAATCAAAGTAAAAAAAATCCCTGTCTTAGGTCAGTTAGGATCACCACTTCATTTTAAGAATGTGAAATGTCCGAATAATAGTAGAGAGAATGATTTATTTGAGCTTTTATTTATTTCATCACCTTCCCAGTGGGTCAGAAGTTTACATACACTCAATTAGTATTTGGTAGCATTGCCTTTAAATTGTTTAACTTGGTCAAATGTTTTGGGTAACCTTCCACAAGCTTCCCACAATAAGTTGAGTGAATTTTGGCCCATTCCACCTGACAGAGCTGGTGTAACCGAGTCAGGTTTGTAGGCCTCCTTGCTCTCACAAGCTTTTTCATTTCTTCCCACACATTTTCTATAGGATTGAGGTCAGGGTTTTGTGATGACCACTCCAATACCTTGACTTTTTTTTCCTTAAGCCATTTTGTCACAACTTTGGAAGTATGCTTGGGGTCATTGTCCATTTGGAAGACCCATTTGCGACCAAGCTTAAACTTCCTGACTGATGTCTTGAGATGTTGCTTCAATATATCCACATCATTTTCCTCCCTCATGAAGCCATCTATTTTGTGAAGTGCACCAGTCCCCTCATGCAGCAAAGCACCCCACAACATGATGCTGCCACCTCCGTGCTTCACGGTTGGGATGGTGTTCTTCGGCTTGCAAGTATCCTCCTTTTTCTTCCAAACATAACGATGATAATTATGGCCAAACAGTTATATTTTTGTTTCATCAGACCAGAGGACATTTCTCCAAAAAGTAGGATCTTTGTCTCCATGTGCAGTTGCAAACCATAGTCTGGCTTTTTTATGGCGGTTTTATGGTGGTCAACTTAGTGTATGTAAACTTCTGACCCACTGGAATTGATATAAGTGAAATACTCTGTCTGTAAACAATTGTTGGAACATTTCCTTGTGTCATGCACAAAGTAGATGTCCTAACTGACTTGCCAAAACTATAGTTTGTTTAACAAAAAATGTGTGGAGTGGTTGAAAAACGAGATTTAATGTCTCCAAACTAAGTGTATGTAAACTTCTGACTTCAACTGTATACCTGTACATTGGAACTTTTACTCACCAAAGCATTACTTTATCATGTGACTATGAATGAAAATGTGGATGTGAATGCTAGTTCCTTAGCCACTCCAATTAGATCTACCATTACACACCACCCAGTGCAATGCTGGGGGGGGGGGGGGGGGGGGGGGTCTGAGAGAAGTGGTTTATGTCTTAAGTTTCCAGAGAGACTTACTAGAGGGACTTACTCTCCAGGGTATTACGGGTGAGCAGCGGCCTTTTCTCTCTCTTGCTCTCTCACCACTCAGCTCACAGTTCTGTCTAACCATTGACAGGACAGCACCCATGACTCAACTAACCGGGCTAGTGCATGGATTTGGACTGTACTGTTTGTTAACACTGCCTCTAATATTTTCACATGGTAAGTGTGTACTGGAAGGTGTGTAGAACGTTTAGAGTGTGTGTGTGTGTGTGTGTGTGTGTGTGTGTGTGTGTGTGTGTGTGTGTGTGTGTGTGTGTGTGTGTGTGTGTGTGTGTGTGTGTGTGTGTGTGAGCAAAAGAGAGAGAGAGAGAGATACAGAAACACAGATAGAAAGACAGACAGAACACTAGCATGTGTCTGTGAGCAACATTGAGAACATAAGACAGGCTGCGTTGATCTTAGTATTGATGTTACAATTTCTTTAAAAGTATGCTCTATGACTGAAAATGAAAAGTCATATTTTATATGTAAATAATGTTATATATAACAATACCACTTTTTTTTTATTGTGAATACAGTATTTACACAGAGCTACATCCTATTTCTAATTTCAACAGTTTTTCTGTTGCTTACCTTTCTCACTGCCATCCTCAGGCTTGTTGAGTTAAAAAACATTCCTCTTAACCTTATTTCTTTCTATAATTTATAATGTTTTATCCCAGCCTTAATGTTAATGGTGAGAAGAAGTGGGAAGCCCAGTCCAGTTTGGAGTCATAAAACATTCAACACAGGAGTGAGGCAACATGAAGTCCATGAATTGGAATATTCTCACAAGGGGATTGATAGTGTTATCCTTGCTGAACTCAGGATCATTTTCTTGCAGCATGTTATTACAATGTTGTGCTAATGTTCCTTATGTGTTGTGGAAGGCGAGGCGCTGCAGTGCTATGGCTGTAACATCCTCCAGGGCCAGAAGTATGTGGACGTGGGCTGCTCCAGCCCAGAGGTCATCACTTGCTCCCACTCCCACAAAGGCTTCAAGCACCGCTTCTGCATTAGGACAGAGAGCAGTGAGTACACTCCTCCTCACCCTCTCCCCCTTGACCTCTCCCTCACTTATATGGTCTACCCCACGGCCATTCACTATCACGTGTTCATTTAGAATACCCCCTACATACATAGAGTTCCAGACCTGGGTTAAAATAGTAGAATAATTACATTCTATAGCTCTCCTCTGTCATGAAATCTTAGTTTTTTAACGTTTTTATTTCACCTTTATTTAACCAGGTAGGCCAGTCGAGAGCAAGTTCTCATTTACAACTGCGACCTGGCCAAGATAGAGCAAAGCAGTGCGACACAAACAACACAGAGTTACACATGGGATAAACAAACGTAGTCAATAACACAATAGAAACGTCTATATACAGTGTGTGCAAATGTTGTAAGATTAGGGAGGTAAGGCAATAAATAGGCCATAGTGGCAAAATAATTACAATCTGGGTCAAGGAATCTTAATCTGGGTAAAGGAATCTTAATCTGAATCAAGCTGTCTTAATCAGTGTCAAAGAATCTTAATCTGGGTCAAGGAATCTTAATCTGGGTCAAGGAATCTTAATCTGGGTCAAGGAATCTTATTCTGGGTCAAGAAATCTTAATCTGGGTCAATGACAATAACATAGACCATGATAACAAGATTGCAGTGACACAGAAATCCCCCATCTGATTGAGATTTTTCTAGGGAGACCTGGGGTCATGGATAAGTAAGGGGCTGTGATATGATAAATCCTGTACTGTGTTAAGCAGGAAGCATTGCTGGAGAGATTAGAGGGGATTGCTCCCTGAGTCCCAGGTCTAATCCTGCACAGTAACTCTCTCATCCCTGTCCTGGCAGCTGCTCTCTCATAATATGTTTATAGCATCCCTCCAGTCTCCTTCTACCTATCCAATATCTCTCCTCCTCAGTGCCCAGTCCTCAGTTCAGTGTGTCCCCTGCTTGTCTCAAATACCTGTCTTTTTCAGTTACAGAATCTCTCACTGTCTGTACAACTGTATTATGTGTATGTGTGTGCATGTGCATGCGTGTTATCACTGCAGGTGCCCTGGGCATCATGCTGACCAGTGGTTGTGCCACGTCTCGACACTGCCAACAACAGGAGCTACCTGGGGTGCTGATCCATTGCTGTGGCTCAGACCTCTGCAACAACACCCCCGACTGGAGCAGAACGACATTACACTGGCTGTGCTCGGTTGCTACACTGCTGCTCATACTCTGGCTGCAATTGTGAGAGATAGTCGCTGAGCAGAATCACACTGACTAGGGCCCACTTCTGCCCTACTGGTCAATCCTGTGGCTGTGCCCTAGATCAGTGGTTTCCAACCAGGGGAACTAAGACTCCTGGGGGTACTTGGCTATCCACAGGGTGTACTTGAGAAGACTCATTAGACAGTAGGCCTACTGGTAAAATGTACTTCAGAGGTACTCCAGAGCAGAGCAACATTTGGTTGGTGGTACGGTAACCAAAAAAGGTTGGAAACCATTGTCCTAGAGAAAAGCCATTGGAGGAGAATGATCAATGAGAGGCAGGCACCTGCACAGAAAAATAGTGGATGACGATAGAATGTTTAACGATCGGCAAGCCTGTGAATATTGTTATTTCCCTTACAAGGCTAAAATGAGATTATGAAGGTAGCTAGCCAATTAAGTGTTTTTGTGGTGAATAGGTGTCAGTAATGATGTGGATCATATGTTGGGGGGGAGGGGTCATGGGGTAGGGGTGGGGTGGGGTAGACAGAATGGAATGGAGATTGGGAGATGTCTGATGTTGTTAATTTTTATTGTTTAAGATGTTGGCCTGTTTGGTCAGCCAGTAAGCCAGGTATGCTGTGTCTCCACTGCTCTGTGTCTCCACTAGAGGGCAGCATCTTCTAATTGTTTGACATACACTACATGACCAAAAGTATGTGGACACCTGCTTGTCCAAAATTATTTTTATTTTTTACCTTTATTTAACCAGGCAAGTCAGTTAAGAACAAATTCTTATTTTCAATGACGGCCTAGGAACAGTGGGTTAACTGCCTGTTCAGGGGTAGAACGACAGATTTGTACCTTGTCAGCTCGGGGATTTGAACTTGCAACCGGTTACTAGCCCAACGCTCTAACCACTAGGCTACACTGCCGCCCCAATAGGCGGCAGTGTAGCATTACTATGGAGTTTGTCCCCCCTTTGCTGCTATAACAGCCTCCAATCTCTGGGAAGGCTTTCCACAAGATGTTGTAACATTGCTGCAGGGAATTTCTTCCATTCAGCCACAAGAGCATTAGTGAGGTAAAGCCCTGATGTTGGGCGATTAGGCCTGGCTCGCAGTCGGCATTCTAATTAATCTCTAAGGTGTTTGATGTGGTTGAGGTCAGGGCTTTGTGCAGGCTAGTCAAGTTCTTTCACACCGATCTTCACAAACCATTTCTGTATGGACCTCGCTTTGTGGACAGGGGGATAGTCATGTTGAAACAGGAAACAGGAAATGGCCTTCCACAAACTGTTGCCACAAAGTTGCAGGCACAGAATCGTCTAGAATGTCATTGTATGCTGTAGCGTTAAGAGCCCCAGACCATTATTCCTCCTCCATCAAACTTTACAGTTGGCACTATGCATTCAGGCAGGTAGAGTTCTCCTGGCATCTACCAAACCCAGATTTGTCCGTCGGACTGCCAGATGGTGAAGAGTTATTCATCATTCCAGAGAACGCGTTTCCACTGCTCCAGAGCCCAATGGCGGCAAGCTTTACACCACACCACTCTGATCGTATGCTTGTGTGCGGCTGCTCGGCTATGGAAACCCATTTCACGAAGCTCCCGAAAAACAGTGGGACAGCTTTAAATTCTGAAAAGTATTTTGAAAGCCTGAGCTGTACAGTATGTATTAAACATAGTATCAGTTCCTGATATTCCGTAGCAGATGGGATGCAACAGTGAAATTAGGAGGATGCATTGTTGAAATTATGGGTTAATGCATTGTTTAAAACAAATTGACAACTTAGGTTAACAAGAAGACAACCTCTTGAGTTCCTTGATACGGATTTGATGTTAAAAAGTAAAATTTTCCTCTTCAGAAAGGTCTTCTAAATGCATACAAATGTCTAAAATGAGCTTGTCTTTGGCTTTTCTCTCTTTTGTTTTAGTTTTTTCTTTTGTCTGGCAAATCAGGTTTCAATGGGAAAAACCGAGAGAGAGAGAGGTGAGTGAGAGAGAGACGTGGGGGGAGGAGAAAAGGGGAGAGAGGTGGGAGAGCCTCTTCTACACAGTATAGGAAAAAGCTTTGCACTCTCATCCATTTCCTCACACGCTGCCTGTCTCATCTTGAATCCATCCATTCTTTCCTGATGCCATCAAAACCATAGGCCAAAAAAAACCGGAGGAATCAGAGGACTTAACATGCCTTCATTAATAAGGAAAAGTGAAAAATATTTTAAAATAATATCCCAACTGAAGTTCTCTTCTGGCTGACTGTCAGACATGCATGTTCTACATACTGCACATACTAACCTAATGAGTGGAGTCGTGGCTGGCGGAGTGCAGCTCAATTATGAATGATGCCACATGTCACTCTGAGTCAGCTTGTGTGTGGAGTCCCGTTCCTACGTGATTTCCGCATTAATGATGGTCAGGCAGGTCTGCGAGAGGGTGAAGAGATGCAACCCTATTCCCTATACCAGGGTCCCCAATTTCATTGAGCCGTGGGCAGATTTTTCCTTGAGCGCAAGAATAGTATATAATATTAGAATATATAAGAATAGTATATAAGAATAGTATAGAATAGTATTTGACAAAAACATAATTATTTCAAACCTTGATTCAATTTGGATGTGATCACATAGGCCTATGCCTCTCTATTAATGCATGGGAATGACTGGGAACAGATTTCTTGAATTAAAATAACTTTGAGCTGATTTATTGATGATTTTGGAGTCTTTTATGTCCAACAACGAAATGTTGTAATTTTTTTCTCAGAAAGCTGGGTATCAAATCAAATGGAATTTGGCCCACCGGCCGCATATTAGGGAACCATGCCCTATAGAAGGCACTACCTTTGGGCCCTGGTTAGAAGTAGTGCACTATACTGCATAAGGAACAATGTGCCATTTCAGACACAGCCAGGCAGGGTGTTCATTCATGGTTTATTTGAGTTACATGAGAGGCATGAAAGAACCGTGTGAGAAGAAGGGAGGTAGTGGCGAGCACAGAGCCAAACCTGTTGGCAGCAGGCAGGCAGGCAGGCCCCAGAGCATTCTGGGAGCCCGAGCAGCCATATTATAAATCACAGCAAGATGTGGAAAAGGTATCAATGTGGAGGGTCATAAAAATGATGCAGGTGTGTTATTGTGAACTTCACGTCTCTATTTCCCAGGGATCTGTAACAGGTTTTATGTTGGGGCAGCAGTTCAAGCCCAGGCACTATGTGATTACAGTAATGCCCAAGCCCTAATTGTTTTTCTTCCTTTTATTGGAGCCCTATTCCAAGACTGTGGCACCACTCAAATAACGTACAGCTTGATACTGTATCAAGGTTAGGTTGTGTGGGCTGGGAAAGAGTGGACATGAGGTGAGGGGATTATCGTGAGCCTCTTTTACAGGTTTTACCGTAATGCTGTGTAGGACTTGGTAAATGCACTGGATCAACCTCACTGTTGGTAAAGCGTGGGTAGTGCCATTACAGTGTAGTTCAATACTACAGCAATGACAGTCTATCATATGGATGAAAGGTACATTGTATTGTCCTGTGAAGATACAATGAGAACTCTGTGTAATTGTTTTACATTAACCCATATTTACTATAGTTGCAAGTTGTAGGATATTCAAGTCTACCCGATTTTTAGGCTAAATGACAACAAAGGGCTGAATATGAAAAAGCTGATTATGGCAAACTGCACCTTGACAAACACACTGTACTTTCCCCTACTTTGGTCTGTCACGACACACACAAAACAAATGAACTAATCTAGACAAGATCGAATTGACTAGTCAGAAATAACAGTAGAGAGAAAAGGAGGTAGGGATTGGATGGAGCGATTACTGTACCAATCAGGCTATCTAGATGTTGATGTAGATTACAGGAGTGTCTGGTTTCACACTGTTGGGAGGGAGAGGCCTTTCATGTAGCCGGGCTGGGCCTGAGATAATCAAAGCCCCAGGCTTCAGACACATGAGTCAAACAGGCAGGAACCACAGGAGCTGTCACTCCTAATCAAGCTGAAGTCAAGGCTCCGCACACGCATGCACACGCGCCGACACACACGCGCACACACACACACACACACACACACACACACACACACACACACACACACACACACACACACACACACACACACAGACACACACACGCTGTTCTGAAGGCAAAACAATTCACAGCTTCAGGAGGGCAGTTTCATAATGTGTGAAACAGTGCCTGAAAAAATAAATGAGCATAGAAGCCCGGAATAATGACTTGCCCTATGGACGGAGAGGCTTGACCATCTGCAATGACGCTTAGGAACAGGCACAGCTTTTATGTCAACTTAAATAAGGGCACCAACAGGCATGGAGGCCACCACACAAATAAACAAACACAAACTTGGCCAGCATCATATGTATACCTCACCAGGGGTGCAACTTTGGTTTTTATTTATAATTGTTTATTTTTTCAATTCTAGTCGGATAAACACTCCAAAACATCCTACCCGACTGCTCGGGGGTGTCCGCATGGTCCTAAAGCACACCGTTACCTCGTTTTGTATCACATTCCAATGATAACACTGGTCGGACAAAAATGCAATTTCAGAATGTGGTGGGGGGGTGACATGTCCCCCTGTCCCTAGTGAAAGTTGCGCCCCTGTACCTCACCACCACTTCTTGTGGTGTGCATGCCTTCCCTTGAGCAACCAATGTACTCTGGAGGCCACTTTTGCCAGCAGCATACCACCCTGCATACCACTGCTGGCTTACTTCTGAAGCTAAGCAGGGTTGGTCAGTTCCTGGATGGGAGACCAGATGCTGCTAGAAGTGGTGTTGGAGGGCCAGTAGGAGGCACTCTTTCCTCTGGTCTAAAAAAAGATCCCAATGCCCCAGGGCATTGATTGGGGACACTGCCCTGTGTAGTTTGCCGTCTTTCGGATGGGACGTTAAACGGGTGTCCTGACTCTCTGAGGTCATTAAAGATCCCATGGCACTTATTGTAAGAGTAGGGGTGTTAACCCCGGTGTCCTGGCTAAATTCCCAATCTGGCTCTCAAACCATCATGGTCACCTAATAATCCCTAGTTTACAATTGGCTCATCAATCCCCCTCCTCTCCTCTGTAACTATTCCCCAGGTAGTTGCTGCAAATGAGAACGTGTTCTCAGTCAATTTACCTGGTAAAATAATGGATACATAAAAAATGTATTTGCCAATGTCAATAACGCATTTCTCGCTTAAAGGGAACTCATATTCTCGGATCCTACCCTTACTTAGCTACATATGACAAGGATTTTGATTTCATTCAGCAGACTAATTGGTACGTACAGTCCATTCATGAAGGATTTGTAGAACAAAGTCCACTCAGTATTGAACTGCCTGTCACTACAGTAGGGACTGGCGTCTAGATCAGTGGTGGTGACTAGATGGAGTACAGCTACGACCGGAACAAAGTCCATTCAGTATTGAACTGCCTGTCACTACAGTAGGGACTGGCGTCCTGATCAGTGGTGGTGACTAGATGGAGTACAGCTACGACTGGTAGTGAATTTTCGTAGCAGGTTAGGAGAGCATTTTAGCTAACCCTGACCATGACCCTTTTCCAAACCTAATTCTCCTAACCTGCTATGTTAATTCTCCCAACTGGAAGTAAAAAGTCACTTCTAGTCTTAGCTGTATGTCAGCAGGTTATGATCCCAGCAGGGCTGATTACCTACGTGATGTAACATATTTATTGAGATAAAAGTACTACACATGCCAATTTAAGTAATTGATTACAGACATGCCAATTCGAGTCATTGATTACGGACATGCCAATTTAAGTAATTGATTACAGACATGCCAATTCGAGTCATTGATTACAGACATGCCAATTCAAGTCATTGATTACAGACATGCCAATTCAAGTCATTGATTACAGACATGCCAATTCGAGTCATTGATTACGGACATGCCAATTTAAGTCATTGATTACAGACAGGCCAATTTAAGTCATTGATTACAGACATGCCAATTTAAGTCATTGATTACAGACATGCCAATTCAAGTCATTGATTACAGACATGCCAATTCAAATCATTGATTACAGACATGCCAATTTAAGTAATTGATTACGGACATGCCAATTCGAGTCATTGATTACGGACATGCCAATTTAAGTCATTGATTACAGACATGCCAATTCAAGTCATTGATTACAGACATGCCAATTCAAGTCATTGATTACAGACATGCCAATTTAAGTCATTGATTACAGACATGCCAATTTAAGTCATTGATTACAGACATGCCAATTCGAGTCATTGATTACAGACATGCCAATTTAAGTCATTGATTACAGACATGCCAATTCAAGTCATTGATTACAGACATGCCAATTTAAGTCATTGATTACAGACATGCCAATTTAAGTAATTGATTACAGACATGCCAATTCAAGTCATTGATTATAGACATGCCAATTTAAGTCATTGATTACAGACATGCCAATTCAAGTCATTGATTATAGACATGCCAATTCAAGTCATTGATTACAGACATGCCAATTTAAGTCATTGATTACGGACATGCTAATTCAAGTCATTGATTACAGACATGCCAATTTAAGTCATTGATTACGGACATGCTAATTTAAGTCATTGATTACGGACATGCTAATTTAAGTCATTGATTACGGACATGCCAATTTAAGTCATTGATTACGGACATGCTAATTTAAGTCATTGATTACGGACATGCTAATTCAAGTCATTGATTACAGACATGCCAATTCAAGTCATTGATTACAAACATGCCAATTAGAGTCATTGATTACAGACATGCTAATTCAAGTCATTGTTTCATGATGGTTGGCATCAGTGGACTTATTTTTCTTGATCTTCTTGTGATTATGGCAGCACCTCAACTCCTCAACTCTCGCGCTGTGTACTCCCCTCTTAAATGTAAAAACTTCAACAGTTGACAATGCTTCTCTACTTATAGCAAAATTATAGTAAAAAGATAAAAGTAACTATGTGTTTAGCATTGATAGTTAGGAAAACTTATGAAATCAGAAAGCTGCTTGTTAACCCTGCTGGTCACTTACGTTTTACGTTCCGAGCACCCTAGTTTCTGTAACTGTGCCAGAACGGATCATGTGAAAACAAATGATCAGAGTCAGCACAACCCTGCTCGGTTAAGCACTGTATTGTGGAAATTGCATTGGTGTGAATTTGCAGAATTAAACATCAGAAGCTTGAACCAAGGAAATTAAGAGTTCAAGTGTATTTGATATGGCCATGAAACTGTTGGGATCAGAGGAAAGGCAAGCATCCATCGAGTTTCAGTTTTCTGAGCATTTGATCAGCCTAGTAGCTGACCTCAGGAATGGTGGGTTTTCCTATCCCTATTTGTCTAGTGTTTTAAAGTGACTACAACTGCAAGCAATGAACCAAAAGGTGTTTTCTGTTTTCAGAATGTACCACTGCTCCACTATATTTTAGATAATTCCAACTACCGTGTGTTGAGTGAACCTACAGGTGTAAGATTTTAATTGGATTACTCTTTTGTTGCTGAGAATTTTCCTGCACAACAGGAAATGCAGATGAACCTTGTGATTAAGATCAATTCACTTAAAACCCAAATCAACACATGGTTATATTAACAGTACTGCACTTTTCATGTAGCCTACTTTTGGCCAAGCTAATAGCCTAACCACCGATCAAACAATATTATGGAATAAACATTAAAATCCTGTTGCTGTAGGATTATTTCGCTGTGACAATAGTGGTCATATGAAGATCCTACATCTGTAATCCACATCTGTTTTTTCTCTCAGGTTTATTCTAGATTGTTTGAATCTTACAGAAAAGTCAGTAAAGGAAAACAGACTGAGTGCTACTCCTGGCTGTTTCCTCTCACTGAAAAAGATCCATTCATCCAAACCACCAGGGAAACTCCAGCTGAGGCGTTGTCTATTTCCATCTCAGAATAATGCTTATTTCTATACATTCAGGAAACAGAGAACAGCAGGAATATGGTAGGTATGCAAATCCTCAGTTTAAAACAGACACATCCAAGAGAGGGGAAGAAGGAGGGATTACATTTTCAAAATGTAAATATAAAAGACTGTGTGGAAAAACAATACTTTTAAACTGATTTCAAATGCGAAATTGCAATTATGACAGTTCGCACTCCTATATTTGATTACACTCCAAAGTGCTAGAGGCGAAAGAAATGCACATCTATTTAGGCGAGGTGCTGGCTAGCGGAGTAGAACACTTAAAAGATAAAGGAGAGCCGCACACTAGGAGGTCAGATGCAAAAATATAATACCCTAATGTCCAACGTTTCAACAGACAAGCTGTTTTCATCAGGATATAATGACAAACACTGCTGGTCACTAGTTTATATAGTGTCAAAGGACACACACAGGTGTCTGTAGTCATGGCTGGGTGTGGCCTGATATCATTGGTTAATTCTCATATATTAAAATAGCATACCAAAAAAATTAATGGATAGCATGCAATCATAGATACAATTTGGCTACACAAGCCTACACAAATTTGCAATAGCAGAATCACAATAATCACAAGAATGGCTTCAGATCAAAGTCTACGTTGAGATCGAAGGGAGCAAGGGTCTTTAAGTTAAAAATCCAGTCAGCCTCTCGTTTTAACAATGAATTATCGAGGCCACCCTCTCTCCTAGGGAGGGTGACATGTCCGATGCCAATATAACATAGAGAAGAAATCGAGTAGTTTGCTTCCAAAAGGTGGGCCGCATCTAGTCGAGTTTTTGCATCAAATGGTGCTACGATGCTCTGATATTCGTACTTTTACTTTGCGCTCCAAAGTGCACCTTCTTAAGATAACCAATCTGGTACAGTAGTAGGGCAATTAGTTTGAGTTTTATCTTGACAGTATTACCTCTGCCTCTCAGAGGAATGATTACATGCATAGACGTCTACTTACATTGGGATTGCTTCGTTAACGGCTTTTGGAATACACAGGGTTGTTTGGTGTGCTGGACAGTATCAGTGAAAGCCTTCGAGTGATACTGCTGCCTTCGTTTGTCTATTCCTAAATGGAATGTTTTGGGCACTAGTCTGTGCTCAAAAAGTGAGTGTAAAAGACTAGAACAACATATTTTATCACCCAGAAAATATTATTTAATATCCCCAAAAGACAGAAACTGATCATGGACTGCATAGCTATAGGGAAGTTGCAAGTCCAGTGTTATTCAAGGCTGGTGTGACTTTGAGACTTAAAGATGCAGTCCGGGATCTTAAGCACTTACAAATTTGTAACATATTGTGCAAATTGGAATTCTTAACATATCATACGAAACAGACTACATAGTGCACAATTATTTGGAGCAAGCATTTCACTGTAAAATCTACACCAATTGTATTTGGCGCATGTGTAATAAAATGTAAATATTATTTGATTGTGCACAATTTTTGGGGACTCGTTTTGGCTCGTGAACACCAAATTCAAAACTACTGGCTGAAATTATACAAAACCTTCGGAACATCACATTAAAGCAGCTGACAGATCACTGCACCTGTACATAGCCCATCTGTAAATAGCCCATCCAACTACCTCATCCCCATACTGTTATTTATTTTGTTCCTTTGCACCCCAGTATCTCTACTTGCACACTCATCTTCTGCACATCTATCAGTGTTTAATTGCTATATTTTAATTATTTTGACCACTATGGCCTATTTATTGCCTTACCTCCCTCATCCTACCTCATTTGCACACACTGTATATAGACATTTCCTATTATATTATTGACTGTATGTTTGTTTATTCCACGTGTAATTCTGTGTTGTTGTTTGTCGTACTGCTTTGCTTTATCTTGTCCAGGTTGCAGTTGTAAATGAGAACTTGTTCTTAACTAGCCTACCTGGTTAAATAAAGTTTAAATATATTTTTTAAAAAGACTCAATTTTGCTTTGGGGCCATGATCTTTGTGCATCTGTACCTTTATCCCTTATCATTATTTACGATTCATTCATGATTATCCGTAATCATGGTAGTGTAACGGATGTGAAACGGCTAGCTAGTTAGCGGTGGTGCGCGCTAAATAGCGTTTCAATCGGTGACTTCACTTGCTCTGAGACCTTGAAGTAGTGGTTCCCCTTCCGCGGCTTTTGTGGAGCGATGGGTAACGATGCTTCGAAGGTCTAAGTTAGGTCAGACAGTTACCTGGCCAAGACCTTGTTATCTCCAGTGCTTTCGGAAATTATTCAATTTACAAACAATACCCCCATAATGACAAAGCAAGCACAGGTTTAGATTTTTTTTCTAATTTATAAAAAAAACTGAAATATCACGTTTATATACTTTGTTTAAGCATCTTTGTCAGTGTTTACAGCCTCAAGTCTTCTTGGGTATGACGCTATAAGCTTGGCATACCTGTACACCTGAGTTCTTCTCTGCAGATCCTCTCAAGCTCTGTCAGGTTGGATGGGGAGCGTCACTGCACAACTATTTTCAGGTCTCTCCAGAGGTGTTCGATCGGGTTCAAGTTCGTGCTCTGGCTGGGCCAGACATTCAGAGACTTGTCCCAAAGCCACAGCTGTGTTGTCTTGGTTATGTGCTTAGGGTCATTATCCTGTTTGAAGGTGAACCTTGGCCCCAGTCTGAGCGCTCTGGAGCAGGTTTCCATCAAGGATCTCTCTGTACTTTGCTCTATTTATCTTTCCCTCGATCCTAACTAGTCTCCCAGCCCCTGCTGCCGAAAAACATCCAAAGAGTTCAATCTTGGTTTTATCAGGCCAGAGAATCTTGTTTATCATGGTCTGAGATCCTTTAGGGGCCTTTTGGCAAACTTCAAGTGGGTTGTCATGTGTATTTTACTGAGGAGTGGCTTCCATCTGGCCAAGCTACCATAAAGGCCTGATTGGTGGAGTGCTGCATAGATGGTTGTCCTTCTGGAAGGTTCTCCCATCTCTACAGAGGAACTCTGGAGCTATCGGGTTCTTGGTCACCTCCATGACCAAAGCCCTTCTCCCCCGATTGCTCAGTTTGGCCGGGCGGCCAGCTCTAGGAAGAGTCTTGGTGGTTCCAAACTTCTTCAGTTTATGAATGATGGAGACCACTGTGTTGGCCCCAATGCTGCAGAAATGTTTTGGTACCCTTCCCCAGATCTGTGCCTTGACACAATCCTGACTCAGGGCTCTACAGGGCTTTGACATGCACTATCAACTGACAAGTGTGTGCCTTTCCAAATCATGTCCAATCAATTGAATTTACCACAGGTGGACTCCAATCAAGTTGTAGAAACACCTCAAGGATGATCATTGGAAACAGGATGCACCTGAGCTCAATTTCAAGTCTCAAAGCAAAGGTTCTGAATACTTATGTACATAAGTTTGTTTTTAATTTGAATACAAATATTCTAAAACCCTTTTTTCACTTAGTCATTATGGGGTACTGTGTGTAGATTGCTGAGATTTTTTTTTTATTGAATTATTTTAGAACAAGGCTGTAACGTAACAAAATCAAAGGGGTCTGAGTTCTTTCCGAATGAACTTTATGTTATTTTTCTCTAAGAACACCTTGGAGGCAGTACGACATTTTGCAGGGTTACTTCATTTTTATGGAGAATGATACCCATTATGTCTGAATTCCTAATGTTTCACAGTGCCACCTACAACAGAACAGTTCTACTCATGGCCTTTCCCTTTTTAGCTCTGTGTCTCCGTCATTGGTGAGCTTACTGCGCCCTGCCAGGTCACTAAAGGCCAACTCCAGGCCTCATGTCAGTGGGGTGCCTGCTTTAGAGTTGACTTGGCTGTGACCCAACAACAAACCCCACCATGCCGGTGATGTTCTGGAGGGGCCCCACTGTAGCCTGAGACGGACACACACAGTCATGACAGCAGGGAGATGTGTGATGAGACCATAACAAAGTAAGCTCAAGATGTTACCAATCATTACTTCTGCTGTCTCCCTATTCACTTTGTGGTAGAGGCAATACAGCAGGTGTTCTGAGCTCTAAGGGGTGAGTAGTATGACTTTGTCCATTTATAAAATATGGAAATATGGAAATCAGTAATCATTTAATTCTGTTGTGCTAGTGTTTTCCTTGTGAATGGTTTGCTGGTGTACTGTATTTGTAGTACATCTACATAGTCTTGTATAGAGTTTGACATATTTGTGAGTTTGCTAAGTTCTATCAGGAATCGAGGTAAGACCCAGATGCAGACACGTTGAATAAACAATGGTTTAACAGTCCAAAGGGGCAGGCAAGAGACAGGTCAAGGCAGGCAGGGGTCAATAATCCAAAGAAGGGGCAAGGGTACCGGTCGGCGGGCAGGCTCAGGGTCAGGGGCAGGTAGAGTGGTCAGGCAGGCGGGTACAGAGACAGGACAGGCGAGGGTCAAAACCAAAAGGGTGAGAAAAAGAGAAGCTGGGAAAAAACGGAGCTGAAAGGACAAACGCTGGCCAGCTTGACAAACAAGACGAACTGGCAACAGACTAACAGAGAACACAGGTATAAGTACACAGGGGATAATGGGGAAGATGGGCGACACATGGAGGGGGTGGAGACAATCACAAAGACAGGTGAAACAGATCAGAGTTCTGTTCATTATGGTGTCATTCTGTTAACCTTGACGTTTGACATCTTGACAATGTCTTGGCTGGAACAACTCTATTTGAGTCAGAGGATGACTATCTGATGGCTATGGTTAGTGTGTGTGTGTGTGTGTGTGTGTGTGTGTGTGTGTGTGTGTGTGTGTGTGTGTGTGTGTGTGTGTGTGTGTGTGTGTGTGTGTGTGTGTGTGTGTGTGTGTGTGTGTGTGTGTGTGTGTGTGTGTGTGTGGGTGTGGACTTGTTTTCCTGTCTTGTCGACAATAATGTCCTGACAAGATATGAAACAAGAGAAAGTATTTAAAAAGTCAGGACATTTTAGGTTTAATTAAGGGATAGATTTAGTGGTTAGGGTTAGGGTAAAGGTTAGGGTTAGGGGTTTGGGAAAATAGGATTTTGAATGGGAAGACATTGTTACTACCCAAAAAGTCCTGACACATAACAAAACATGTATGTGTATGTGTGTGTGTGCGTAGGCTATTTGTGTGTGTGCACGTGTGTGTGTATGTCCCTAAGCATTAACGAGCAGATGTAGTTTTTGAGATGTATCAGCCATTGCTCATGTTACTGCATAACCGCTGGGTGTTTGTTGTCTCTCAGGCTACTACATCTGTAAGTAAACAATACAATGTCCCCAGTTACAGCTTTCCCTGGGAGT
The DNA here is from genome assembly GCF_057628025.1 of Oncorhynchus mykiss. Taxonomy (NCBI): domain Eukaryota; kingdom Metazoa; phylum Chordata; class Actinopteri; order Salmoniformes; family Salmonidae; genus Oncorhynchus; species Oncorhynchus mykiss. The sequence goes on along the minus strand of NC_143027.1, from coordinate 16,401,066 downwards.
TCATGCAGGGTGTACCGTCTGGATTATCCTCGAGACGACAGCTGGAAGGATGGCCCCTCTAGACGTCTTCTGGAGGAACAATAAGTATCAGTGTAAAGAAAGGTATGCCAGGTGTAACATTGTTGCATCAAGCAAGGAACAATTATGACTTGTTCCTTCTCCAAGCTGTCTACTATGACAGAAATGAACAATTATGACTTGTTCCTTCTCCAAGCGGTCCAATATGACAGTGGAGCAAGTCTAGGGTTGAAGGAGGGAGGGGAGCGGGTCTAGGAAGTGAGGGAGGGAGTGGAGCAGGTCTAGAAAGTGAGGGAGGGAGGGAGTGGAGCAGGTCTATGGGTGATGGATGGAGGGAGTAGAGCAGGTCTAGGGCTGAAGGAGCGAGGGAGGGAGTGGAGCAGGTCTAGGATCGAGGGAGGGAGTGGAGCAGGTCTAGGATCGAGGGAGGGAGTGGAGCAGGTATAGGATCGAGGGTGGGAAGGGAGCAGGTCTAGGATTGAGGGAGGGAAGGGAGCAAGTCTAGGATCAACGAAGGTAAGGGAGCACGTCTAGGATCGAGGGAGGGAGGGGGGGGAGTAGGTGGAGGGAGGGAGGGAGGGGAGTAGGTCTAGGGAGGTAGGGGAGCAGGTCTAGGATCGAGGGAGGGAGGGGAGTAGGTCTAGGGAGGTAGGGGAGCAGGTCTAGGATCGAGGGAGCGAGGGGAGTATGTCGAGGGAGGTAGGGGAGCAGGTCTAGGCAGGTAGGGGAGCAGGTCTAGGATCGAGGGAGGGAAGGGAGCAGGTCTAGGATCGAGGGAGGGAAGGGAGCAGGTCTAGGGTTGAGGGAGGGGGGGGAGTAGGTCTAGGGTCGAGGGAGCGAGGGGAGTATGTCGAGGGAGGTAGGGGAGCAGGTCTAGGCAGGTAGGGGAGCAGGTCTAGGATCGAGGGAGGGAAAGGAGCAGGTCTAGGATTGAGGGAGGGAAGGGAGCAGGTCTAGGGTTGAGGGAGGGAGGGGAGTATGTCTAGGGTCGAGGGAGGTAGGGGAGCAGGTCTAGGGAGGTAGGGGAGCAGGTCTAGGATCGAGGGAGGGAAGGGAGCAGGTCTAGGATCGAGGGAGGGAAGGGAGCAGGTTTAGGGTCGAGGGAGGGAGGGGAGTAGGTATAGGCAGGTAGGGGAGCAGGTCTAGGATCGAGGGAGGGAGTGGAGCAGGTCTAGGATCGAGGGAGGGAGTGGAGCAGGTCTAGGATCGAGGGAGGGAGTGGAGCAGGTAAAGGATCGAGGTTGGGAAGAGAGCAGGTCTAGGATTGAGGGAGGGAAGGGAGCAAGTCTAGGATCAATGAAGGTAAGGGAGCAGGTCTAGGATCGAGGGAGGGAGGGAGGGGAGTAGGTGGAGGGAGGGAGGGGAGTAGGTCGAGGGAGGGAGGGAGGGGAGTAGGTCTAGGGAGGTAGGGGAGCAGGTCTAGGATCGGGGGAGGGAGGGGAGTAGGTCTAGGGAGGTAGGGGAGCAGGTCTAGGATCGGGGGAGGGAGGGGAGTAGGTCTAGGGAGGTAGGGGAGCAGGTCTAGGATCGGGGGAGGGAGGGGAGTAGGTCTAGAGAGGTAAGGGAGCAGGTCTAAGATCGAGGGAGCGAGGGGAGTATGTCGAGGGAGGTAGGGGAGCAGGTCTAGGCAGGTAGGGGAGCAGGTCTAGGATCGAGGGAGGGAAGGGAGCAGGTCTAGGATCGAGGGAGGGAAGGGAGCAGGTCTAGGATCGAGGGAGGGAAGGGAGCAGGTCTAGGATCGAGGGAGGGAAGGGAGCAGGTCTAGGGTTGAGGGGGGGAGGGGAGTATGTCTAGGGTCGAGGGAGGTAGGGGAGCAGGTCTAGGGAGGTAGGGGAGCAGGTCTAGGATCGAGGGAGGGAAGGGAGCAGGTCTAGGATCGAGGGAGGGAAGGGAGCAGATCTAGGGTCGAGGGAGGGAGGGGAGTAGGTCTAGGCAGGTAGGGGAGCAGGTCTAGGATCGAGGGAGGGAAGGGAGCAGGTCTAGGATTGAGGGAGGGAAGGGAGCAGGTCCAGGGTTGAGGGAGGGAGGGGAGTAGGTCTAGGCAGGTAGGGGAGCAGGTCTAGGATCGAGGGAGGGAAGGGAGCAGGTCTAGGATCTAGGGAGGGAAGGGAGCAGGTCTAGGGTTGAGGGGGGGGGGAGTAGGTCTAGGGAGGTAGGGGAGCAGGTCTAGGGTCGAGGGAGGGAGGGAGGGGAGTAGGTCTAGGGAGGTAGGGGAGCAGGTCTAGGGTTGAGGAAGGGAGGGAGGGGAGTAGGTCTAGGGATGTAGGGGAGCAGGTCTAGGGAGGGAGAGGTGCAGGTCTGGGGGAAAGATAATTTTATGATGTATGTGCACTGGGAGGGTTTTCCTTGAAGTGGGAGACAGGGGAAGGAAGTGTGGAGATTTATGGCAGTCTTTTTGTACAACATGTGTAGTATTTGTATATATTAAGAATGTGAGAAGGAACAGGATGACATTTCTTGGTCTATTCATTAAGACGAGATCAAACATATCAGATAATGAATGTAATTATGTTAAATCTGGAACATACCGATATGTTATACCGATAGGAAATGCATTGCACACTTATTTGTTCTTTTTTTGCCAGGGCTCTGGTCAAAAGTAGCACACTATATGGGGAATAGGGTGCCATTTTGGACACAGGTAGGTGTTAGGGAGTTGATCTGTTTTTTGCTAAAACATACTCCACTCAACACGGACTCCAACAGCTAATGGATTGGCTGGCTAGGTGTCTCTGTGGAGAGAGTTAAACACAACAGGAAAAGTCATCATTCTGCTGGAGCATCTTTCCCTGAGAGGAGGGTGTCTGAACCGTGAAGCTCAGATCTCACTATCTCAGCCCTCAGCCTGTTATGTTACCAAATGCTTTTCCTCGTTCGTATTCGCTGGAAACACTTCACCAAGAAAGTATACGCTGCCCCCAAGTTTGTTGAACATTGAGCATTTTAAAACATATAATCACTAAAATAATATACTAGACAACGGTATTTAAAACAACAATGTAAAATTGTTTCCTTTTTCAAAGTTAAATATCATTGTAAAATATGTTATATATACTAGGCCTATGTGAATGTAATAGCCTACTCAATATTGTGTGTAGAGGAAAATAAAGTTATTGTACTATGATTAAGCAAAAAGGCAGAGGGGGTGTGGTATATGGCCAATATACCGCCGCTAATGGGTGTTCTTAGCACCACGCAACGCAGAGTACATGGACATAGCCCTTTACAGTGGTATATTGGCAAAATACCACAAACCCCTGAGGTGCCTTATTGCTATTATAAACTGGTTACCAGCCTAATTACAGCAGTACAAATAAACGTTTGGTCATACCAGTGGTACACGGTCTTATATACAACAGCTTTCTGACAATCAGCATTTAGGGCTCAATTATGGGGGCACAATAATAGGTCTAAACAATAGGCTGTCGTTGATTCTTTAAGCCATACTGGGAATCCCCCTTGGAGGGTTCCCAGCATAGGTTGTGGTAAGCACACGAGCAATGGTGGTGGGACAAAACACAGTAAGCGGAAGGTATTGTGAATCTGAATTCACGTCCGGATTTCACGAAGTCGGCGGTGACATCGCTGGATTTCGACCAAGGCTAGAACTGTCACTTTCACTAGAGCATACGTTTGGCTTCTTGATCTGTGATAGGCCGGTATTGCTGTTGGGAAGATCCGCTGGTATGAGCTAACATGGAAACCAAACCATTCCTTTCTTTTGGTAAGTTTCATGCGATATAAAATGTGACATTACAATTTGTAATTGCCACTGGTCCTTCCATTGCAAAGACCTCTGGAACACTGTTGTTGTGGTATGTTTGAAAACATCAGTCATCATGACATAGAGAAAGTAGCCTAATAGGCAAGTCTATTATCGTTCAAGGAGAAACTTTTACGCGGGATACTTTGTAACCAATTTGTAATACATTATGATGATTACAACATAGAGGACACATTGAAACGTTTAAGTAATACATGCTCGGCAGGGAGACATTTCAATCCAGGACGTGCAATAATAACGCGTGAATATGAAGATTTGGCAAACTGATTATTGCTCAAGCCAACAATGATCATTCAGCATTTCGTTTTTTCAGGCTACCTTTATTTAGATAATCCATTCAGAAAAAACGTACCCTGTTATAATGCATTCTCAATTATACAAAATAAAAACATCTCAATAGCTTTATATAAACATATATATCTTATTTTTATTTCAGAATATTTAGGAAGGTTATTAACTGGCATTCTGATACTTCTTTTTGACAGAACGCTCTGGTGATAAGTTGTTTGTTGTTGTTGCTGTTGTTGAGAGTTGGTCACTCCCCTGCTATCGTTTTAGAAACATTATACACTAGGCTATATTATTTCCCTCGAAATATGAACTTATTCTACAAGTACAATATTGTTTCATCACCACTATTCTCTTTTATGTCTATTAATTCAGCTGTTTGTGTGTGTCAGATGTTTTTCTTGAACCCTCTTCCCTGTTGACTGGACAGAGCTTATCTTTCACAGTGTTGCCTACATGGAAGACCATTCCTAGATGGACTCCATGTTATAGCTATTTAACTTTTGCAGGCTGCGAGAGCACTAGCTAGATTTCCACAAATAAGCCTCACACCTAGTCCATATCCTCCCAAGTCCATGGTCGTTGCTAAATACGCCCTTCAACCTGGAAGGGGGTATTTAGTCAGTCAAGACCCCACCATTTAAAGATAACAATTATGTTTTACAGCATGTCAGGTCTGTGTCTAAGGTGAGGTTTGGTCCATTGTGAAGGTCTGCAGCTGTCCCTTTTATTTGGTTGAGGTTTAAAGGGGAACTTAATTGCTTTAGGTCAATGTTTCACAGACAACCCCAAGTCCCAGGCCAGTCCGTGTACAAAAACAATGCCAGCACCAGCAGCATGCTCCTCATTGCACTGTAGCCTACAGTATACTCAGAGGCAAACTACAGATGATGGATGGTTTGCTGGTAATTTCAAAATAAGAGCTTGAATAAGATATCTGAGTTCTGTTTTATTATGGGCGTATTTTGTCATGAAGTTTACCGGTAAACTGCACAATGTATGTGATGAACATGATATTGCAAGTGGATTCCAAGTGGCAGTATTGGGGACTCACATTGGAACTCACCTTCCGGAACATTAATTGCTATATTCTGATTATTTTGCTCACTGCATTTTGCTCGTTTATTGTCAACCTATAAACAAGAGACCGTTGAACAGCTAGTTGAGGTGATATATGTGTCTGACATCAGTGCAGTGAGTATTCCTCTGTCAGTGACTGACTGCACAGACTAGATGGTTTTCTCCATCTCTGGTAAAAGTGAGTGAGGACCAGCCAGGCTCAGCCGACAGATATTAACCTGGTTGTTCTTCTGAAATGGCCTCAGGATGAAAGCACTACTGTGGTGATTGGGTATGCTCTGAGATCCCTTGTCAAGATATTCGATCATGAGCTCAGAGCTCAATATTTCTTCTGGTGCACCTGAGGTTCAACCTGTGATGGAATCTGGCTCAGGGAATACGCACTGTACAACAATCAACTGTGTGTGTGTGTGTGTGTGTGTGTGTGTATGTGTGTGTGTGTGCAATTGCTTGTGTTCCTGTTTTAGAATTATTGTTATTGTTCCGTATTTACCAAAGAGAGTCAAATTGATATACTCTCATGAGGCAGATTTGTTATCCAATGGTATAAGCTGCTTTGCTACAGTATGTATTAACTGTAAATGAGCTGTATTACTGTAAATGAGCTAACAGCTTCTCCCTAATATTGTACTAGAAGGCAACAGAAGGGGAATTGTTTTGGCCATGAAATTCATTAATGCGAGGATCAGGAGAGAGGGAAGTCTGGACACTGTGTATTAAATTATTCCATGTCTCAGTCTAGGTCAAAGGAACTTTGTGTCTTTAAAAAAATTAAATCTCACTCATTTGATTACGTTGTTTGGCAAAAAACATTTTCTTTAGAAGAGAACATTGTCTCTGAGAGACTTGTGTCTTACATAAGGCATGGCCGAAACCTCGGATCTGTTTGGCCTTTTATATCATAATGAATAAGATTATACAGTATGTACAGGGTGGAACTAGATCAACACTCCTTCCATTAGATGCCTTGTGTATACGGGTCAGGCCCTGAGAAAGGCAGAGAGGGCGGGGCTATTCAGAGCAGAGCTGACTCGAAGAATGAGTTGATGAATAAACCCTGACCATGAAGTTGAACCTGGGGTCAAAACTTCCCCTGCCTGGATCACATGCTATGGGGTATAGGCACGCGCACACACGCACACACCGTTTTTTCCACTGTCTTCTCTCTCATGCTGCATCAGCTCAGATTTCACAGCTTGGATATAGTGCCTCCAATGTCATTCTAGAGAATTTGGCAGTACACTCTTAGAAAAAAAGGTGCTATCTAGAACCGAAATGGTATCTTTGGCTGTCCCCATAGAATAACCCTTTGAAGAACACTTTTTGGTTCCAAGTAGAGTCAGTTTGGTTCCAGGAATAACTTTATTGGATTCCATGTAAAACCGTTTCCCCAGAGGGTTCTACATGGAACCCAAAATAGTTCTACCTGGAACCAAAAAGGGTTTAACCTGGAACCAAATAGGGTTATCCTATGGGTACAGCCGAAGAACCGTTTGGGAATCCTTTTGCCTAAAAGTGTAGATAGTATAGCATGAGGTTTAAAGCTGGTGAATGACCTATTACATTCAAAGAGCTGCATTGTCAGCATCACCAGTATGCACTCCGTCTTTACTGTGCCAAAGATACTTTTTTATTTTCTATAAGATAATTGTTTAGGTATGGGTAATGCTCATTGTTGCGTCGTTCTAATTAGGCCTTCAGACCAGAATATGGGTGCAAAGAGCTAACATAGTTTCTTGCAATTTTTCGGACGAGGTCATCCAAAAATCCTTAATCTAATGTCTGCTTGCCAACACTTCTAGGTAAAGTTCAATACATCTGCACTCTCAAAAAGCCTACCTACAACACATAACGCAACACAATAGGTCACCTAATGAGTGGTATCTTGTGAAATGGAAGTGTCGGAGAGTCCTGTTTCCACTCTTCTCTAATGTAGCCATCGGCTCAACAAAAGACACTTGAAGGTGACTTCTTATCAAATGGTCACACAACAACAATAGATGACACTGTTGTAGGTCTGTCCCTCCAGCCATACTCTGTTTATAACGTTCTTGATGTATTGGACTACACCGCTGAACTCTGACCCCCTGTCTTGATTACCTTGGAAACCAAATACAAGTAGGCAGGATGATTCTGTTCCAAGAAAGCTACAATACAAGCAGAGGTCTTGTAAACCTGGCCCTTTAAAGGAAGGAAGTGTCTGAAATCAATAAAATCAAACAGACTGTTTTCCTTGGAGTGTTGTCCTTGGAGTGTTGTCCTTGGAGTGTTGTCCTTGGAGTGTTGTCCTTGGAGTGTGTCCTTGGAGTGTTGTCCTTGGAGTGTGTCCTTGGAGTGTTGTCCTTGGAGTGTTGTCCTTGGAGTGTTGTCCTTGGAGTGTGTCCTTGGAGTGTTGTCCTTGGAGTGTGTCCTTGGAGTGTTGTCCTTGGAGTGTTGTCCTTGGAGTGTTGTCCTTGGAGTGTGTCCTTGGAGTGTTGTCCTTGGAGTGTTGTCCTTGGAGTGTTGTCCTTGGAGTGTGTCCTTGGAGTGTTGTCCTTGGAGTGTTGTCCTTGGAGTGTTGTCCTTGGAGTGTGTCCTTGGAGTGTTGTCCTTGGAGTGTTGTCCTTGGAGTGTGTCCTTGGAGTGTTGTCCTTGGAGTGTTGTCCTTGGAGTGTGTCCTTGGAGTGTTGTCCTTGGAGTGTTGTCCTTGGAGTGTTGTCCTTGGAGTGTTGTCCTTGGAGTGTTGTCCTTGGAGTGTTGTCCTTGGAGTGTTGTCCTTGGAGTGTTGTCCTTGGAGTGTTGTCCTTGGAGTGTTGTCCTTGGAGTGTTGTCCTTGGAGTGTTGTCCTTGGAGTGTTGTCCTTGGAGTGTTGTCCTTGGAGTGTTGTCCTTGGAGTGTTGTCCTTGGAGTGTTGTCCTTGGAGTGTTGTCCTTGGAGTGTTGTCCTTGGAGTGTTGTCCTTGGAGTGTTGTCCTTGGAGTGTTGTCCTTGGAGTGTTGTCCTTGGAGTGTGTCCTTGGAGTGTTGTCCTTGGAGTGTGTCCTTGGAGTGTTGTCCTTGGAGTGTTGTCCTTGGAGTGTTGTCCTTGGAGTGTGTCCTTGGAGTGTTGTCCTTGGAGTGTGTCCTTGGAGTGTTGTCCTTGGAGTGTTGTCCTTGGAGTGTTGTCCTTGGAGTGTGTCCTTGGAGTGTTGTCCTTGGAGTGTGTCCTTGGAGTGTTGTCCTTGGAGTGTTGTCCTTGGTGGAAAAAGTACCCAATTGTCAGACTTGAGTAAACGTAAAGATACCTTTAATAGAAAATGACTCAAGTAAAAGTGAATGTCACCAAGTAAATTACTACTTGAGTAAAAATCTAAAAGTATTTGGTTTTAAATATACTTAAATATTAAGAGTAAAAGTATGAATAATTTTAAGCAAACCAGATGGCACAATTATCTTATTTAATTTTTTTTATAGATAGCCAGGGGCACACTCCAACAGTCAGACATCATTTACAAATGATGCATTTGTGTTTAGTGATTCTGCCATATCAGAGGCAGTAGGAATGACCAGGGAGGTTCTGTTGATAAGTGTGTGAATTGGACCATTAGCAGGTAGAACTGTCCTGCTAAGCATTCAAAATGTAACAAGTACTTTTGGGTGTCAGGGAAAACATTTTTTTCTAGTAAAGTGAAAGTAGTCAAAAATATAAATAGTAATGTAAAGTACAGATACCCAAAAAAACGACTTAAGTAAAAATACTTTGAAGCACAACTTAAGTACTTTACACCACTGAGTGTTTTACTTGGAGTGTTTTCGTTGGGTCGTCTAGAGGCCATTTCAGTAGAACGTCTTTGAAGTGCTTCCAATCCCTAGATCCCAATAAAAAACGGTTCACTTTTTTACCTTTTTGTTTTGTTTTACTGCACCCACTGGTCTTTGTTCTTGTTTTATTCTCAATGTATGGACTAAAGTATGTTACTTGAAATGTATGTAAACATAATTGGCTTATGCATGATTGAACTACCTTCCACTTTATAAAGGTAGTAGATTGGTGGACTCATCAGCTGTTGTGAGATTTCTGTTTTCATTGTGCATGTGAGCTCTGCTGTGTTCTAAAGAGAATTCCTCATCCAGTGGGTTTAACAGTCTTTTCCCATGTGATATGCCCGTACAGGCTTCCTCAAGAGCCAGTGCTCGGTAGCCCCACCTCCTCAGCGATGGTGCCCGGGGGAGACGGGCGGCTCGCCCACAGCATGCTTGTGCTTCACAGGCATTTGCCCACTTCACCAGCACAGGAGACGCACAGGTAAAGGAAAACACCTGTGATAAACCCCCTAGCAGGAACACACCTGTGATAAACCCCCTAGCAGGAACACACCTGTGATAAACCCACGAGCAGGAACACACTTGTGAAAAAAAACCTAGCAGGAACACACCTGTGATAAACCCCCTAGCAGGAACACACCTGTGATAAACCCCCTAGCAGGAACACACCTGTGATAAACCCCCGAGCAGGCACACACCTGTGATAAACCCCCTAGCAGGAACACACCTGTGATAAATCCCCTAGCAGGAACACACCTGTGATATACCCGCTAGCAGAAACACACCTGTGATAAACCCCCTAGCAGGAACACACCTGTGCATCACTTATGCTATTTCTGTTTGTCTCACCTGTATCAACCAGTTACAGTTTTATATACATGTACTGTATATGATATAATGTAAAATAGTGTCTGCATTGGACATTTTTGGTTTCTTATTGTACATGGTTAAAAATGACAACAGTATGTTAACATGATTGGAAACATAATCATTCAATTACTTTACATGGAACTGACAATTGAGTCACTGTTAAAACAAAATCAATAACATTTTCCATAAAAACAACACAAAAAACATGACTGGCAGGGTATTCTAGTGAAGCATCGTGGTATCAACTACCTTATATTTTTAAGACACCTGATTTCTAATATTCAACCTCTTGGTGGACATTTTCTTTTGTCTTTGCCTGAAAACTGTGTCAACTAGAATATTTGTATATGTCAACATCCCAATGGGCACACACTAGTTGAATCAACGTTTTTCCACAGAATTTATATGAAATTACGTTGAACCAACCTGGAAAAGATGTTGAATTGACATCTGTTCCCAGTGGGATGTTACAACACAGCCCTCACAGTTCCCATCTGGTGTGTAATTCATATCATATGCAACCGGTAGAATTTTGATTCAGTAAAACATATTCATCAACAAAACACTTATCTGACATCTAAATAACAGATAAAACTAGTCATGTGCCTTGATTAGAGTTTCATCTAATCATTGGTTTGTTGAACTGCGTTTAAACGGGTTGTACAGAACTGAAGCGCTTCTATTGCCTTGTTAAAGTTCCTGAGGTGTTCATTTGCTATGGAAAGTCCCAATGATAACATGCTATCTGCGGTTCAGAATAGACAAGAGGATGATGGGAACCTCCAGAGGGCATGCAGATGACTTTAACACTTCTCTGTGTTGTGGTGGGTTGACATGTCTCACACATAGCCTGGAGAGGATTCTGTCTCCGAGGACTGAGAATAGTGCAGCAATCCAAACTTGGAAGTACTTTTGTCACCTGAAACCAACCAAAGCCACGGGGAGGGGAGACTACATTACATGCACATGCATAAAAACTACACATGAGAAAGGTCTGCTCAAACCAGAAGGTTTAATGCAATGTTTCAGTACTGGGTAAAGCAGATTGGGCGAATGGAAGAGATTATCCTGTGGAATATCTGGGCTGACCTACAGTGAATTCGGAAACTATTCAGACGCCTTGACTTTTTCCACATTTTGTTACGTTACAGCTTTATTCTAAAGCTCCGAGATAGGATTGTGTCGAAGCAAACATCTGGGAAATGGTACCCACAAATGTCTGTGGCATTGAAGGTCCCCAAGAACACAGTGGCCTCCATCATTCTTAAATGGAAGAAGTTTGGAACCATTAAGAATCTTCCTATAGCTGACCGCACGGCCAAACTGAGCAATCGAGGGAGGTGACCAATAACCCGATGGTCACTCTGACAGAGGTCCAGAGATCCTCTGGGGAAATGGGAGAACCTTCTGGAAGGTCAACCACCTCTGCAGCACTCCACCAATCAGGCCTTTATGGTAGAGTGGCCATAAGGAAGCCACCCCTCAGTATAAGGCACATGACAGCCTGTTTGGAGTTTGCCAAAAGTCACCTAAAGGACTCTGACCATGAGAAACAAGATTCTCTGGTCTGATGAAACCAAGATTGAACTATTTGGCCTGAATGCTAAGCACCACGTCTGGAGGAAACCTGGCACCATCCCTATGGTGAAGCATGGTGGTGTCAGAATCATGCTGTGGGGATGTTTTTCAGCGGCAGGGACTGGGAGACTAGTCAGGATCAAGGGAAAGATGAACGAAGCAAATTACAGAGAGATCCTTGATGAAAATCTGTTCCAGAGCGCTCAGGACCTCAAACAGGGGTGAAGGTTAACCTTCCAACAGGACAACAACCTTAACCACACAGCCTAGACAACGCAGGAGTGGCTTCAGGAAAAGTCTCTGAATGTCCTTGAGTGGCCCAGCCAGAGCTCGGACTTGAACCTGTTCGAACATTTCTGGAGAGACCTGACAATAGCTGTGCAGCAACGCTCCCATCCAATTTGACAGAGTTTGAGAGGATCTGCAGAAAAAAATGGAGAAACTCCCCAAATGCAGGTGTGCCAAGCATGTAGCATCATACCCAAGAAGACTCAAGGTTGTAATCGCTGCCAAAGGTGCTTCAACAAAGTACTGAGTGAAGTGTCTGATTAATTCTTTTTTTTTTTTATATATTTGCAAAAAAAAATTGGAATTTTTTTTTTTTTGCTTTTTCATTATGAGGTATTGTGTGTGGATTGATGAGGCAAAAAACGATTTAATACATTTTAGAATAAGGCTGTAACGTAACAAGATTTGGAAAAAGTGAAGGTGTCTGAATACTTCCCGAATGCACTGTATGATTGGATGGGAGAGGAAGCCAATGGAAGAGGGTTTCTTCCCAGCACTGGGCTTATGTTTTCCTGATGATGAGTGCCGCTGCCTGGGCTATAGTGAAAGCAGACTGGCAGCGCGGGGATAGCTTTCTACATGCCTTCACATGTAGAAAGCTACACATGCCTTCACATGTAGAAAGCTACACATGCCTTCTTAGGGAAAAACACATCTTTACAGGAGAGGGAGACAAGTGATTTTGTGAGACAGTGTTTCCCCTATATGCATTTAGCAGAGGCTCACCGTCGCTGCTAAATCGTGGTCGCCACTGCAAAAAGTTACAAATAATAATTATCAATATTATTATTTGTTTATATATAATTTTTGGGATGGTAAATAGTTTTCAGTGTAAACTTAAAATACTAAAAGCAGATATAAAGTATGTAGAAAATATAGTGGACCTATATATTTTTTAATAAGAGAATCTTTGAGAACTAACAATCTCCAAAATAACAACTAGACAGTCAGGGAGAATCTAAAATGGCATGGCATTGGGCTCCCTTTGATTTTGGCAAAAAGTGTACAATTGCAGGAAATTAGCTTTAAAACAGAAGCATTTTGTCTCTGCGGCCAAGAGGGCCTCTACAACTGCAGCATTGCCACCCCCACACTAATGTTTCCAAGGGGAACACTGAGGCAAGTGTATGTGGTATAAGCGGCATATAACAATAGATGTTCTATTGGATTATGTGGGTACAGCAACAATTACAGTACAATGACCCTCTTTAGACTGCTATGGTGATGTCAGGGGGTCAGGATTCATGTTGTAGTGTCTGTCTGTGCTGCTTACAGCAGAGGGTGGTTGGAGAGATGCACGTGCAGTGGAGATGCCTCTACTGTATCTATCCCAGGTCTTTATCAGACTCATGTTCATTAGGGCACACAACGTATTTCTATTTTTTTTACTGTTTTGCAACATATTGGATAAGTTCATGTAGTCCCTCCCTATTTTCAGTCCCAGGAGTCATTAGGGACAAATCATGTCACAGTTAAGCTCAATCTCTCCACTGACTCTTTCAAAACCATTCACTGGCTGCCATCTCTCCCTTTTAGTACATTATTCAATGAAATAGGTTATTTATCCACATTTCTGGATAAACACATTTCTGGATAAACACATTTTGGATAAACACATTTCTAAACACATTTCTGCCATGCCCATTTATTCAACTCCTTTTGGGTCCATTCATGTTTTTTTTCAGGAACATGTCATTAAAGCCCCCGTGCATTCTTTGTGATTGTAATAAATCACTGTGTGTGTTTGTATGTGTTTGTTTAATGAAAATAACTCCAAAATATATTTTGTGTAGTTTATTTCCCTGAGCCTCCTTTGGCCTTTTAAATGCCCAGTCTTATCATGTGGTCATTAGGAAACAAATTTGAAGATATTTACATACACAGCACTGATTGGTTGATAGGAGGGCACACCCCTTACCCAGAAGAACAGTCATTGGTCTAATATAATCAGATCACATTGTGATGGCATGATGTGGGCCAACATGTCCATCCCACCTAAACAGGCTGAAATTCCAGGCATTTTGTTTACCAACAGCTCTTACACAAAAAGAGCATTATGATAATTTTCACCATTTCACAATGTTCTTTCGACCTCGTAGTGTGGATTTTAATATTTTTGTGCCAAATCAGGATTTTTAACTGCACTGCCTCTTTAATGACTTGCTTTCATAATTTGAGGGATTATGTTGTATGGTATATATTTCAAAACCTTGTGCTCCCGGTTCCCACGACTTAATCAGAATAACTGCTTAAAAACGGATAGTTTAGACTACAGTATAGAGACTAAGGGAGTTGAAGAGGTGATGGTTGATAATGCTTTTCAAAGTAGGTTATTTATTCTGCAAGTTGATAACTTTCATATTATGGGTGTAACTACAGCATGTGACTCCATGTTCATATAATGGAGGCAGGTAATAAGGACACCCTCCCACATCACACCCACAGTGTCCTAGTGAAAATACATTTGGACTGAGCGGAGGTTAGTAACGATGAAAGTAATGCGGACATTTAGTACATTTCCTTCACAACTCCCTTCAAGTGTTTGTTGGTTGCCACAGGCTTATGTTGTGGACCCCAGGAGATCCTAATAAAATACTAAAATCTTCTTGACATCACATGAGATAGATGTTCAGAGACTGTACTGAGCTGTACACTGAGAGAGAGAGGATGGAATCCTTTCTATAGCGATTTTCTTATTGAGCACACACGTCAGGGAAATCAACTTTAAAATAGGGATGGGAATTGCTAGGGACCTCACCATACGATATTATCACAGTACTTAGGTACCGATACGATATCTATTGCGATTCTCACAATTCTATATGTATTGCGTTTAGATGTTCCAAACATATTTCTCACCATATGTCTGCTGCAGAGGGAAGTAGAGAGAGCCATTCAGAAAACATAATGGAAATAAAATTGCTGAAAACAAATTGTCTCCCTATTTGAAAAGAAGATGGAGGACAAGCTATGAAAGAAAAATACTGGAGTTTTGGTGCAGCTACAGCAAACTACCTCACAAATAATACTGCGATATTCTCAAAACAACACGATACGATATATTGTCAAAAATAATATGTAACCGTATCGATTTTCCCCTCATCACTACTTTAAAAGTCAAGTCCAGTGGGATGTTGGCGTATTATGTTTTGTTTGAATCCCAGCCTAGACTATACTACACAGAAGACAGCACTCTACTTCCTTCCCTCCTTCCCTCCATCCCATCATCCCTCCTAGAATAGCCCATAGCCCCAAGTCCTGGATGCACATTGAAATGAAGTCATAAATTCCTCAACACAGTGTTAACATTAAAATAACAAGACTTGGCATAAATAACTACATAAATCAGATCTGTGGACTCAGTGACTACATCATATTTACTGGTGATCCAGAATGGATAGTTGCCATGAGATCCATCTGCCCACATCATACTGAATCTCTAATGATAGAGGAACGTAGTATTAGACTGTCACAGCATTGAATCTGTATTGTAGTGCAATTTCTTTCAAATACGGGTCATTAGATATGTTGCAGTTGTTGCAATTCTATGAAGGTTTTGGTTGCACTTGCAGTTGGTCCCACCATTGCCTTCCCACCCTGACTCTCTGTTTGCCTACCCAAGTTTACGTGTGTGTGCATGTCCTGGCAGCCTAGCGGTTAGAGCGCTGGGCCAGTAACCAAAAGGTGTTTGTTTCGAATATCCTAGCCAACCAATGTGATTTTTTTTTTATGTGCCCTTGAGCAAGGAACTTAACCATCATTTGCTTCAGGGGTGCTGTACTACTATGACTGACCCTGTAAAACAACACATTTCACTGCACCTATCGTACTACTATGACTGACCCTGTAAAACAACATATTTCACTGCACCTATCATACTGCTATGACTGACCCTGTAAAACAACACATTTCACTGCACCTATCATACTGCTATGGCTGACCCTGTAAAACAACACATTTCACTGCACCTATCATACTGCTATGGCTGACCCTGTAAAACAACACATTTCACTGCACCTATCATACTGCTATGACTGACCCTGTAAAACAACACATTTCACTGCACCTATCATACTGCTATGACTGACCCTGTAAAACAACACATTTCACTGCACCTATCCGGTGTATGTAATTACTTATTTTTCTTTACCTGTACCTACATAGAGTAGTGCTGATTTCAGGCCTATGCTGGACAGACCTGGGTTTAAATAGTATTATTATTTTAAATTGGTTGAGCGTTTGATTGAGCCTACCTGTAAGTGCCAGATGTGCAGTCTTTGCACTTCTGGGACATTTCCAATGGTTTCATTTATTCACGCATGTGCAGTTGAAGTATTTGAGAAGGACACCAATGCTATTTGCAGCCAGCTGTGATGCTGGTAGAGAGCCAGGGCAGTGCCATAGGGGAATGAATACAGAGATGGAGAATAGGATCCAGTTGCTGCACTGCCAGGCATTCACAGGGTCTCACAATTCCAGATCCCACATCTCCCACACTGAATAACTGGGAAATGTAGTGAGGGTGGGGAAACCCAGCCCAAACCTGTCTGTCACACATGGGCACCATGCCAAGCTGGACAACTCAAACCAACCACAGAATTCTCACAGAACGACACTCCCAGTTACATAACACTCAGTCTTACTAAAAAGGACCAGGGACACTCTAGCTTGTAAACTCTCTTAACACAGTGATTTATGTGACCAAAGTTCATGTTGACACAAATTACATTTATGCTGTTTGTCTACCCATGTTTTATTGTTTTTGTAAAGCTCATGTGTTTTTTATGTTGGTGTGTATAGCATTTGTGCCATGAATTTAACAAATGTAACAGAGCCTATTAAATTAACTTTGAATTGAGGTGTTGACATTTCTATTTGATGGATTGGAATTTCAATAGGTTTGGACTGGTTGGTTTTTGCAGTACAGATGGTGGTTTTATTGACTACAGGCTAAATTGATACTCCGAGTATGTATAATAAATGTGTCAATTTATTGTTTTAAGATTACACACACATATAGATTTGCCTTTCACTAAATCCTGCTTAAGAAGGTTTAAAATCAGGGATGGGCAACTGGCAGCCCACAACCCTCTTTTGAAGGCCCTTGGATAAATAAAATAAACATTTTAAAAAATTGAGGGGGGGTTCTCAGTCGTGGTCTCAATTTACTGTTCTGAGTTCAAATAATAGAATCCACAAGGTGCAATTTCGAAACTTGGTTGTGCGTCACAGTTTTTCCTCTTGTTATGTCAGTCACTGATAGTAGGTCAATTAGCACATTTTTTAGATTGATACATTTGTTTAGAGCCAGTTACAGTATCTATATACCCTGTTATCATTGTCAAATTGCTGGCAGGGGGCCTCCCATTGATTTTGTTGGTCAGAATCACTCAGATATCCCTTTGAAAACTCTCGGATAAATACAATAAAATAAACCAATTAATATTATTATTAAAACACTTATGGGGGAAAATTATTTTTGTCAATCTCGCTCAGAAATCATTTAAAAAACTGCAAACATTTTACACCACACAGATAATATAATGTTGAAAGTGTAGCCCTGTCCATACCTGTCCATACCTGTCCATACCTGTCCATACCTGTCCTCTTGTCCGCTTTTCTCAGAAGGTGTCTCATTCCACATAGTTCAGTCTTTCTGTGGCAGGTAATACTATCCTGTACAGGAGGCTAGTGGAAGTGAGCAGTCTCCTATTCTGTTGTTGGATATATGGAGGAAAGGCTGGAGGGAAGGCTTTAGAATGATTTAACACAACCAGCTCAGGACACACTTTACGCTAATTTCCCCCTTGCGTATCAGCAATGTAAGGCTTTGGATATACATTTCAGACCAGATTTCAAATACAGAAACCATTTGAGCCCTGTGTTTTCATGGGATCAAATAATATGAGTGGATTCATGTTTGTTATACAATATAATGATTAATTAAATGTTGGTTCAGCAGCATGTCCACCCGAAGAGGGCTGCTTTGAATTTAGCGACACTGATGACAATATGTTGGAGATGTGTGTATCAGGTGTACATCAACCTTGTTCCTGTCCTCCCTCTCTCCCCCAGACCCCTCCGGTCAGCTGTCCTCACCATCGCTCTGCTCACACCACGCCCATAGGGGAATGGGTGCTCACCGCTTGCACCCATCTCTGCTCATTCCATCATCTGTGAGCTCCTCAGGACCTCCACACTCACCCATCTGCACCCTGAGCTCGCCCATCACCAGCCTGGCTTTGCCCTTTTCTGTCAGCAGCCGTCCAGCGGGACACCACTCTACCTCCTCCAGCATGGGCTTCAGCCCGCAGGTAAGGCCTCCAATGCAACCTACAACCCCCAGACACCACACTCAATCACCTGCTCCTTGGACTTGGTTTTCCTTCCTTAGTTGGGATCTTGAGAAGAGCTGACTAGGTTTATGGCTGGCCTGCTAGGTTTCCATTATAGATTCAGTGAAACCAAATGTTGCCAAATGAAACTCTTTACAAGCTCGTCTGTAAGGATTCAGGATGGCAACATGTGCGTTGTGTAAAAGAACGGCCAAATGTGAGGATAACCTTTTCACAAACCACAAGCTGAGGCCTGGGTGCTTTATGTGAAACTGAGAAATGCCAGGGTTGCCCATTTATATTTGAAAAGGTCTCACAAGGTTTTGTGGCATGCAAATTCATATGATATAGTAATGGGCTTGACAACTGGATAAAAAGGCTTTTTGTTTCTAGACGATTATTTTCTATTTTTCATCCGTGTAATCAACTAAACCCTGAGTTATTCCTTTTGAAGAATAGTTGAACAGAACATAGAGCTACATTTAGATATACTTTTCCACTTAAGCTGATGTACTGTACTGTTGCATAACACAGAGCTCTGTGCTATACTGTGCTAGTGCATACAGTAGCATTAGGTTGTTAGCACAATACACTGTTCTGATGGCCTTCTCTGCCTGTGGAAATAGGAAGTTTATCATCAGCTTGTACCTCACTGTTACTTATTAAAGGCCTGGAAGCTTTTCAACAGTAAAACATTTCTTATGATACTTATTTAAATAGAGGACTCTTCTTCTTGAAGTTGTTATGGAAAATGCCAATGTTTGTCATTTAACTTTAATTATGAATTAAGTCTTAAATCTGATGCAAGTCATGTTTTATACTCAAATGTACTCATGTTCTGACCTTAGTTCCTTTGTTTTGTCTTTGTTTTAGTATGGTCAGGGCGTGAGTTGGGGTGGGCAGTCTATGTTCTTTTTTTCTATGATTTGGGATTTCTGTGTTTGGCCTGGTATGGTTCTCAATCGTTGTCCCTGATTGAGAACCATACTTAGGCAGCCTGTTTTCACCCTTGATTTGTGGGTGATTATTTCTCAGTTTCAGTGTTTGCACCATTCGGGACTGTTTCAGTTTTCATTTGGATTCTCTTGTTCTTCTGTATTTTGTATTCCTTTTCCATTAAATGACATTATGGATACATACCACGCTGCATTTTGGTCCTCCGATCCTTCCTACTACTCCTCCTCAGAGGAGGAAGAAACCCGTTACAAAATTGTATAGTCTACTTGTGTTATTATTGTCATTTTGGTCTCCAGGACCTGGGTTATGTTTTGCAGGCTGTATATGGGTTATGTTTTGCAGGCTGTATATGGGTTATGTTTTGCAGGCTGTATATGGGTTATGTTTTGCAGGCTGTATATGGGTTATGTTTTGCAGGCTGTATATGGGTTATGTTTTGCAGGCTGTATATGGGTTATGTTTTGCAGGCTGTATATGGGTTATGTTTTGCAGGCTGTATATGGGTTATGTTTTTCAGGCTGTATATGGGTTATGTTTTGCAGGCTGTATATGGGTTATGTTTTTCAGGCTGTATATGGGTTATGTTACTGTGGTCTAACTCAGTCACTGTTAAAATAAACTTCTAAGGTCAAAGTTGGATGACATCACTCTGACCATGCCGGAATGGGGATCAATATATGTAATGTACTGTATGTACTGTAGGGGAGACCAGGGTTGGTTGTTTCAGGGGTTGGTTGTCACATGGAATGTGGGGTTGGTTGTCACAATCAACTGCATTATAAAAAACGTGTGGTTGGTTGTGGGTAATTTCAAGGTAACAGAATTACATCATGGGTCCCTGATCTCTGCTAAACATAAATGCATAATTATTGATGTCATTCTCTTCATGGTGATGTATCCTGAATAGGTACACAAGGTACAAAAACGTAGAATCCTCCTTTTCATGTTTGGATGTTATTCTACACACTGGCTATTATTCTAATGAGCTCTGCCCCCAAACAAGACCACATTTGGTTGGTATGGACTGGACCAAATCTGTACCAATCATAGATGTCTATGTTTCACAGGTTTGGACATCACAGTAAAGCATCATAGATCACAGTACGGCACAGTAGAGTAGAGTTCAGAACAGTATAGTAAAGTACAATACAGTAAATTATATTGTACTCTACTGTACTGTACTGAACTCTACTCTACATTACTCTACTGTAATGTACTGAACTCTAGTGTACTGTACTGAACTCTACTCTAGTCTACTGTACTGTACTCTAGTTTACTCTACTGTACTGTACTTTACTGAACTCTAAGGTACAGGTACTGTTCTTTACTGTATTGAACTCTACTCTACTCTACTGTACTGAACTCTACTCTACTGTACTATACTGTACTGTACTATACTCTACATAACTCTGCTCTACTGTACTGTATTTAACTGAACTCTACTATACTCCACTGAGCTACACTCTACTGTACTGTACAGTACTGTACTTAACTCTAGTCTACTGTACTGTACTGAACTATACTTTTATGTACAGTACTGCTCTTTACTGTATTGAACTCTACTGTATTTAACTGAACTCTACTGTACAGTACTGTGCTGTACTGAACTCTATTCTACTCTACTGTACAGTACTGAACTCTACTGTACTGTACTCTAAGGTACAGTACTGTTCTTTACTGTATTGAACTCTACTCTACTGTACTATACTCTACTGTACTGTACTTTACCGAACTCTGCTCTACTGTACTGTATTTATCTGAACTCTACTGAGCTACACTGTACTGTACTTAACTCTAGTCTACTGTACTATACTTTAAAGTACAGTACTGTTTACTGTATTGAACTCTACTGTGCTGAACTCTACTCTACTGTACTGAACTATACTCTACTGTACTGAACTATACTCTACTGTACTATACTCTACTGTACTGTACTTTACAGAACTATGCTCTACTGTACTGTATTTAACTGAACCCTACTGAGCTACACTGAGCTACACTCTACTGTACTGTACAGTACTGTACTTAACTCTAGTCTACTGTACTGTACTGTACTTAACTCTAGTCTACTGTACTGTACTGAACTATACTTTAAAGTACAGTACTGTTCTTTACTGTATTGAACTCTACTGTACAGTACTGAACTCTACTCTACTGTACTGTACTGAACTATACTTTAAAGTACAGTACTGTTCTTTACTGTATTGAACTCTACTGTACAGTACTGAACTCTACTCTACTGTATTTAACTGAACTCTACAGTACAGTACTGAACTCTACTGTACAGTACTGAACTCTACTGTACAGTACTGAACTCTACTCTACTGTATTTAACTGAACTCTACTGTACTCCACTGAGCTACACTCTACTGTACTGTACAGTACTGTACTTAGCTCTAGTCTACTGTACTGTACTGAACTATAATTTAAAGTACAGTACTGCTCTTTACTGTATTGAACTCTACTGTACAGTACTGAACTCTACTCTACTGTATTTAACTGAACTCTACTGTACAGTACTGAACTCTACTCTACTGTATTTAACTGAACTCTACAGTACAGTACTGAACTCTACTGTACAGTACTGAACTCTACTCTACTGTATTTAACTGAACTCTACTGTACAGTACTGAACTCTGCTCTACTGTATTTAACTGAACTCTACTGTACAGTACTGAACTCTACTGTATTTAACTGAACTCTACTGTACAGTACTGAACTCTACTCCACTGTATTTAACTGAACTCTACTGTATTTAACTGAACTCTACTGTACAGTACTGTACTTAACACTAGCCTACTCTACTGTACTGAACTCTACTCTAAGGTACAGTACTGTTCTTAATTGTATTGAACTCTAGTCTACTCTAATCTTGTGGGTCGGCAGGTAGCCTAGTGGTTAGAGCATTGGGCAATTAACCGAAAGGTTACTGGATTGATTCACTAAACTGACAAGGAAAAATTTGTCTTTCTGCTGCTGAACAAGGCAGTTAATCCACTGTTCCCTGGTAGGCCGTCATTGTAAATAAGATTTTGTTCTTAATCTGACTTGCCTAGTTAAATAAAGGTAACTACTGAACTAAACTTCACTGTATTGAACTCTACTGTACTCTACTCTACAGTTCTGTACTCTACTGTACTGAACTGTTCTCGAATCTACTGTACTTTACTCTACTCTACGGTACTGTACTCTACGGTACTGTACTTTACTTTACTCTTCTGTACTCTACTGTACTGTACTTTACTCTACTCTACTGTACTCTACGGTACGGTACTGTACTTTACTCTTCTGTACTCTACTCTACTGTACTGTACTTTACTCTACTCTAAGGTACTGTACTTTACTTTACTCTTCTGTACTCTACTCTACTTTACTGTATTTTACTCTTCTGTACTCTACTCTACTTTACTGTATTTTACTCTACTGTACTCTACGGTACTGTACTTTACTTTACTCTACTGTACTGAACTGTTCTCTGAACTACTGTTCTGTACTTTACTCTACTCTACGGTACTGTACTCTACTCTACTGTACTCTACGGTACTGTACTTTACTCTTCTGTACTCTACTCTACTGTACTGTACTTTACTCTACTCTACTGTACTCTACAGTACTGCAATCTACTCTACAGTTCTGTACTTTAGTCTAGTCTAGTCTACTGTACTGTACTATACTGTACTTTGCTCTAGTCTTCTTTATTGTACTGTAATGTATTGTAAATAAAAGGTTAAATACAAAATAAAATACTCTAGTCTTCTGTACTGTACATTACTGAACTCTACTGTACTGTACTCTACTGTACTCTACAATACAGTGCTTTACTCTACTCTAGTCTACTGTACTGTACTGCAATCTACTCTACAGTTCTGTACTTTAGTCTAGTCTAGTCTACTGTACTGTACTATACTGTACTTTGCTCTAGTCTTCTTTATTGTACTGTAATGTACTGTAAATAAAAGGTTAAATACAAAATAAAATACTCTAGTCTTCTGTACTGTACATTACTGAACTCTACTGTACTCTACAATACAGTGCTTTACTCTACTCTAGTCTACTGTACTGTACTGAACTCTACTCTACTCTACATTACTGTACTGTACGACACTCTACTGTACTCTACTCATCTCTACTCTACTGAACTGTACTCTACTCGAGTCTACTCTACTGTACTGAACTAACCATACTCTACTTTTCTAAGACCCCTTTTCCATCTGTTTGACCAGAAATCAAAGCCTTTGCTTATTCCTAATTTGCAGGATGGAAAATGGTTGAATTTTTATATATGCTTTAACATTTAAAAAATAAATACAGTTTAAGTCGGAAGTCTACATACACCTTAGCCAAAATACATTTAAACTCAGTTTTTCACAATTACTGACATTTAATCCTAGTAAAAATGCCCTGTTTTAGATAAGTTAGGATCACCACTTTATTTGAATGATGTGAAATGTCAGAATAATAGTAGAGAGAATGACTTATTTCAGCTTTTATTTCTTTAATCACATTCCCAGTGGGTCAGAAGTTTACATACACTCAATTAGTATTTGGTAGCATTGCCTTTTACATTGTTTAACTTGGGTCAAATGTTTCGTGTAGCCTTCCACAAGCTTCCCATAATAAGTTGGGTGAAATTTGGCCCATTCCTCCTGACAGAGCTGGTGTAACTGAGTCAGGTTTGTGGGCCTCCTTGCTCGCACACGATTTTTCAGTTCTGCCCACACATTTTCTATAGGATTGAGGTCAGAGCTTTGTGATGGCCACTCCAATACATTGGCTTTGTTATCCTTGAGCCATTTTGCCATAACTTTGGAAGTATGCTTGGGGTCATTGTCCATTTGGAAGACCCATTTGCGACCAAGAGATGTTGCTACAATATATCCACATAGTTTTCCTCCCTCATGAAGCCATCTATTTTGTGAAGTGCACCAGTCCCTCCTGCAGGAAAGCCCCTGCACAGCATGATGCTGCCCTCCCCGGGCTTCACGGTTGGGATGGTATTCTTCGGCTTGCAAGCCTCCCCATTTAACCTCCAAACATAACGATGATCATTATGGCCAAATAGTTATATTTTTGTTTCATCAGACCAGAGGACATTTTCTTTCTTTTCTCCAAAAAGTACGATCTTTGTCCCCATGTGCAGTTGCAAACCATAGTATGGCTTTTTTTATGCTGTTTTTGGAGCAGTGGCTTCTTCCTTGCTGAGCAGCCTTTCAGTTTATGTCGATATAGGACTCGTTTTACTGTGGATATAGATACTTTTGTACCTGTTTCCTCCAGCATCTTCACAAGATCCTTTGCTGTTGTTCTGGGATTGATTTGCACTTTTCGCATCAAAGTACATTCATCTCCAGGAGACAGAACACATCTCCTTCTTGAGCGGTATGACGTCTGTTTGGTCCCATGGTGTTTATACTTGCATACTATTGTTTGTACAGATAAACATGGTACCTGCTCCCAAGGATGAACCAGACTTGTGGAGGTCTACAATTGTTTCTAAGGTCTTGGCTGATTTCTTTTGATTTTTCCATGATGTCAAGCAAAGAGGCACTGAGTTTGAAGGTAGGCCTTGAAATACATCCACCGGTACACCTCCAATTGACTCAAATTCCAATTGACTCCAATTGACTCAAACACTTCTAAAGCCATGACATCATTTTTTGGAATTTTCCAAGCTGTTTAAAGGCACAGTCAACGTAGTGTATGTAAACTTCTGACCCACTGGAATTGTTATACTGTGAATTATAAGTGAAATGATCTGTCCGTAAACAATTGTTGGAAAAGTGATTTGTTTCATGAGCAAAATTTGTGGAGTTTTAATGACTCCAACCTAAGTGTATGTAAAGTTCTGACTTCAACTGTATATATATAGCCTCTTAGCTTCCATCTAACACCAATTTGAATGTGCACATATATTAGTGCTCATGGAGTATTTTACATGAAAACGCCCTTGTCACACTCCAACCCATTGTAACCATATTGTTTGGGGACATTGCCACTGTACAGTAAATCCCCAGCTCTTTTGTGCTTTGTGCTGTAAAGAGCTCCCTTTGTTGCCTCCCTCTCACACACATATTTTTTTCTGTCACACCCACACACGCACACATGCATGTGCAAACACGCATATACACACCAATTTACTCAACATGTCATTTGTTATTGTCACGGCGTTAAATGTTGATTTTTTTTAGGAATATGGTAGCCTAGTGGTTAGAGTGTTGGGCCAGTAACCGAAAGGTTGCTAGGTCGAATCCCTGAGCTGACAAGGTAAACATCTGTTGTTCTACACCTGAACAAGGCAGTTAACCCACTGTTTCCTGGTAGGCTGTCATTGTAAATAAGTATTTGTTCTTAACTGACTTACCTAGACTTACCTAGTTAAATAAAGGTTACACAATCTAAGATAGGCCATTTCTAAGACTATATGCTGTATTGTTTCATTTCCTGTTATAAAAGGAAGCTACTAGCAAACATTGTGACAACCAACCCTGTGATGCGACTGGTGGACAGAGTGTGTTTAATGGCTTATAATGTAGGATGTACGATATGAGGATAAAAAAGGGTCCTCATTTCAAACCAAAACCTTGGTCTTTCTCCTAATAATGAAAATAGTATTGTAAGATATAATGGTGCTGAGAAATACATACAAGAGTAAAAAGTGTGACAACCAAACCCGGTCTACTCTGAGTGTTTTATTTACTGTCATATAGGCCTAATTGTATACATTTATGCGACATATAAAGGACTCATTTAGATCCTCAACCACGGGGCTTTCCAACGGTATTGTCTACTCACTGCCACTAATATAACAGACCCTGTGGTTAATTCAAATTGGAGCTGGTATGCATGGAAACAATGGACTTATTTTTTTGGGACATACTGTATATACAGTGTGTCCAATTTGGCTTCTGAATTGAGAGGGTGTGTATATTAAACCTGCAGACTTGGTCTTGTTGGCTTCCTTGTCAGCTAGTAAAGCGAGCTCTGTGGGATGTCTGGTCTGTATCTCATACAGACTCATTATCCCCGTCAGAGGCTTTGACCCCTGACCCCATGGTATCACCTATGATTTGAGTCTGCCACATGGGTTGAATGCTCTTTATTAGCCACCTAAATGGGCTTAGCAGACGTCTGTCAGAGAGGAAACTAGCGACAGTTGAAAGCAGCAACAGCTTGACCATATGGTGTATGTCCAGATCTAAGTTAGAACACTATATAGTGGCCCATGGTGAACCCTCCTCTCCCAATGTGTGAAGGTGAAGTTAGAAACTTTCAGAGGAAGGATGAGTAGTTGTGTCATATAAACCACGAGCAGGGCTGTTGATCTGTCTTGTGATGAGGCATACAGTCTAGTGTGTACAGGACAGTGAATTTAGAAAGACCCTGCAGTCCCAGTCTCAGCCTTTGGGCGCGTCTGAAATGTACTACATTATGGACCCTGATAAAAGGTAGTGAGTGCACTGAATAGGGAATAGAGTGCCATTTCAGAGGCTGTCTCAGTCTACCTCCAACACTACACCAGAGGAGTTGGTTAACTAGCTTCTCCATGGCAGCCAGATGGAGAGTGACCGACATGTACAGATCTCTGACTTGGCCCCAGAAGACAACCTCGTCCATGTGGTCCATATGAAATAAACAACAGACACGGTTTCAGTTTCGCGGCCTTTCAGGTTAAATTGATATAGGACTCGTTTTACTGTGGTTATAGATACTTTTGTACCTGCATCCTCCAGCATCTTCACAAGGTCCTTCCACGCACAAACAAAGCACTTCAATATGTCCAACCTCTCCCCCAAAATCCAAGACATCCGAAAACATATGTCCATATTTGGCATCTAAGGTCTAAGAGGAGGCCTGAATAAACCCTCATTACAAAGATTGGAGTTGGGTTTATGTATGTGGTTGTTCTTTCTACCTGTTAGGGTTAGACTCATATTCTCCATATTATTCTCCTGTCTAAAATTAGGATGTTGGCAACGTGGGGATGCAATGTGAATCACCACAACACAGTTTTGTCTAAAGGGTGTCTGTCGATCACTGTGGTACAAGATCTCAAGACTGTGTGTGTGTGTGTGTGTGTGTGTGTGTGCGAAGAATGAGAGAGATGAGCGTCTTTGTCTCCACTTTGACAGTCTAATCCTCTTGTCTGTCTGTTCTCTTTGTTGCTTGTTTCCAGCTCAGCTTCCCAGTGATCCCCAGTAGCAGCATCATTATCAGCACAGAGGACATCAAACCCCCACTGGGCCAAAACAGAGTGCTAAAGGTTCCTGCTCAGCCCACATGCACCTGTCTCTCCTTTAACAAACACATCTGTGCCATCTGTGGAGACCGCGCCTCAGGTCAGCACCCCAAACATCCCCACAGCAGCCCCACAACGTCTCCCTGATCCCCAATACAGGGCCCTACAGGCTGGGGGGGTCCCTCATCTCAAAATGCGGATTATTGTCATTCTACTGTACAAGCATGAAGGGAAGAACTAAACCGTTGTATGTATTGTTCTGGCAGGTAAACACTATGGAGTATATAGCTGTGAAGGTTGCAAGGGCTTCTTCAAGAGAACAGTGAGGAAAGAGCTGACGTATACCTGTAGAGACAACAAGGACTGTCTGATTGACAAGCGCCAACGCAACCGATGTCAGTACTGCCGCTACCAGAAGTGTCTGGCCATGGGCATGAAGAGAGAAGGTATGCTCCAGGAAATGACCTGAAAGAGTGAGCACAGACAGACACTCATGTGAAACCAACATCAGAGTGCTGCTTTGCTTCCTCCACTGTACCTGTCCCCTCGCAAACACACGCGACTGACTTCCTCCACAATGTACCAACCAAAAGGATATCCTACGAAGCAGGTTTGAGGAGATTGCGAGGTAGCATTGATCAACTCTGAGTTCACCTCGGGATAGCCAGTCATGTACTGTACATTTTTGTCAGGTAGATGTCTATGGCAATGAATCCTTAAGAACTAACTTGATCCAGGGAAGGCTAACTCAGGGCTAATTCCATTTATCCTGAATGAAGTGTCTGAACCACAGGTTGAGGATCAATGAAATCAGATTCCCTCTCTCTCTCAAAGATTGCGACATCATCCCCTTCATTTGATGAAGAAGACTGATATAAATATTTTATTAATCAAATGCTTTTTAAAAATCTTATTAATCAAATGCTTTTCTGTGTGTTAAAAATGTTTAAAAAGTGACTTGCCCATGGATTGATGTTTCAGCTTTGTCTCAATGAAGAGTTCGGCATTTGACTAGCCACGTGCGACATGCACGTTACAAGCCTGCTAGAACTTGCAGCAGGCGGATGAGCAATATCCACCGTCACAGTACGGATGAAAACTGAGCTGGACTGTGAAGCTAACGGAAGCTAATTAGCTTTAGAAAACCCTGAGTAGATTTAGCTTGCTCCATAGGATACTCCTTTGCTGTGCTCCCGAATAGGAACCCACCACACACACACACACACACACACACACACACACACACACACACACACACACACATACACACACACAGCATACTTTATAGGGTACACCATCTATCAGAACAGTGTCTAGGGTACACCTTCTGTCACCACAGTGTCTAGGGTACACCTTCTGTCACCACAGTGTCTAGGATACACCGTCTGTCACCACAGTGTCTAGGGTACACCGTCTGTCACCACAGTGTCTAGGGTACACCGTCTGTCACCACAGTGTCTAGGGTACACCGTCTGTCACCACAGTGTCTAGGGTACACCTTCTGTCACCACAGTGTCTAGGGTACACCTTCTGTCACCACAGTGTCTAGGGTACACCTTCTGTCACCACAGTGTCTAGGGTACACCTTCTGTCACCACAGTGTCTAGGGTACACCTTCTGTCACCACAGTGTCTAGGGTACACCTTCTGTCACCACAGTGTCTAGGATATACCATCTGTCACCACAGTGTCTAGGAGACAGTGTCTGTTACCTCGGTGTCTAGGGTTCAGTGTCTGTCAGCAGAGTTCCTGTATCTACCCTCAGGGCATGGCTCGTGAAGAAATGAGCTCTCGTTGTGGAATACGGACGCTTTCCCTGCTTATTGTACTGTTTATCATGTTTGATGTTTAATTGGATCTTAGCCAATAGTTTCATATACTGAGACACCACTGATTAACACTTTGGTCCCACTGTAAACAAAATATAACTTTTAAAGCTTACTGAACCCTTCATAAACTCTTCATGAGGCCATTCATATCAAATGTCATGCTATAAAAGGAGATCTCCACCTTGGTGGAGTAGGCTAAGAGCATTCCCCACTTCTCTGAGCTGGCCCTGGACAGTGTTGTATGAGGCTGGCTATAACAGAAGCTACATTCAATGCTTTCACCCCAGCTGTGCAGGACGAGCGCCAGAGAGCCAAGGAGAGGCGCGAGAGTGAGGCGGACTCGTTAGGTTGTGCTAACGAAGACATGCCTGTGGAGAGGATAGAGGAGGCGGAGCTCGCTGTGGAGCTAAAGACCAAGACATGCATCAAGGGGAGCCTGGGCATGCCCACCAACTCAGTGAGTTCACTGCACACTATATAACTTATTACTGATCACTTACTATACTCTATGACTATATAGTAGCATACACTGTATATCACATACTGGCAAAACAACCTCATTCCCCCATCTTATGCTAACTGCCTAGGGGGAGGTATAGCTGAGACACAAGCTGAATGTTCTTCAAATTTGCTTTAGAAACCACCACAGAAAAGTCTCCTTGGTAGAGGCCATATTTAACTCAAGCTCATTGTATCCCTCTAGCTCAGGTCTCTGAACTCTTGACCCCCTGACTTCCACTCTGTCTCCCCAGCCCAACGACCCGGTGACCAATATATGCCAGGCAACAGACAAGCAGCTCTTTAACTTGGTGGAGTGGGCCAAGATGATCCCCCACTTCTCAGAGCTGGTCCTGGACGACCAGGTCATCCTCCTAAGAGCAGGTATCGTCTGATCTCATCTGCTGTGGTCAATCCTGTAAGGGGAAATCAAAACTGAGCAGCTCTGACAACTGGGATTTACTCGCCTTTTACTTGATGTCCCACCATTTACCAAGGCCATATTCATTAGGCTCCAAACGGACCTGAACAAGGAGGGGATGTTTGAACTTATCCAATAAGAAATGCTAATTTACATTTTCCATAGGAAAATGTTTTGTAACGTTTCCCATTGCATGCCTTAATGAATATGACCCAGTTAGATGTTTCCCTCTCTACCCCTCAGGGTGGAATGAGCTCCTCATAGCTTCTTTCTCCCATCGCTCCATCACTGTGAACGACAGCATTCTGCTGGCAAACGGACTCCAACTGCATCGCAACAGCGCCCACAGTGCAGGGGTGGGGTCCATCTTTGACAGGTAAACACTAACAACCTGGCTCACAGATCCTCATCATCACAGTTAGTCCATTCATTGGTACCATTGGATACTTGTATAATCTACCTTATAGTGGATTGAGTACTATCATATAATTACAGTTAAAGTAATATTTAAAGTGTTACTGTTAACAAACTCAACTTTCCTCAAAATTCCTGATAAATATTCCATGGGTTTTTCAAGTTTATTACATGCTCATTGCTCATTGCCTTATTATCGCAAAATCTGGCCTAATTATGCTTGAATGCTTTCGAATCCAAACCTTTTGAGAAGGTTTGATGTAGGATCATGAATATTTCCCTCAGATTTCATCTGACATGCTATATTTTGTGCATTTGTGATGCTTGCAGAGTGATGAATTAATCTATGAATATTTTGTCTCTGAAGACTTGTTGGGGCCATATTCTAAACAGCGATACATCCAAGGCTATCAGAGGAATGTTGTCAGTATGTTAAAGTAGCTTGTTTCACCTGCACAGAGTGCTGACTGAGCTTGTGTCGAAAATGCGAGACATGCAGATGGACAAGTCTGAGTTAGGGTGCCTTCGAGCCATCGTTCTCTTCAACCCAGGTAGGTCTAATATACATCACACACTCCATCCTGGATAGCAACTCATCAAGCTGTACTGTACATGAATGGGACAAAGACTGTTATTTCAGGCCTATTCTTAGTCAAGGTTGCTTTGTGTTGTTTACATACAGTAGTAATACTGATATAGTATATACCTGTTCAATGCATATTCATTTGTAAATGTGAAGAGGAGGAATTTGAAGACAGTATGACTTGTGTTACAGAGCACTATATAAAATATATAAAGCACTATATAAAATATATAAAATGAGGTGAATAGAGCAGGGTTATATTTAATGTTAATTCACCACACCAACCTCCTAGTATAAACCAGGCTCTCTCTAATACAAGTCCAGTAGCCCTGGGTGGGTGAGTGGGTGAGTGGGTGCGTGTGTGCGTGTGTGCGTGCGCGTTTATATGAAGTAAATGCCTGGTCTCTGTCTAACACATTTTAATCAGGTTGTTAAGAGGAATAGATGTCGATGGCCTACTTTCCAAATGTAGTGTGTGATGTAAAGCCTGAACCACTTTAATGTTTTGCTTTCCTCCTAAACTATCAACAATACACTGCATTCGGAAAGTATTCAGATCCCTTGACTTTTTCCACATTTTGTTACTTTACAGCCTTGTTCTAAAATGGATTTAACAAATGTTTTTCCTCTTCAATCTACACAAAATACCCCATAATGCCAAACTGAAAGCTGTTTTTTAGACATTTTTGCAAATGTATTAAAAATAAAAAACAGAAATACCATATTTACATAAGTATTCAGACACTTTGATATGAGACTCGAAAATGAACTCAGGTGCTTCCTGTTTCTATTGATCATCCTTGAGATGTTTCTACAACTTGATTGGAGTCCACCTTTGGTAAATTCAATTAATTGGATATGATTTGGAAAGGCACACACCTGTCAATATAAGGTCCCACAGTGCCAGTGCATGTCAGAGCTAACAAACAAAGTGATTAGGTTGAAGGAATTGTCCGTAGAGCTCCGAGACAGGATTGTGTCGAGGCACACATCTGGGAAAGGGTACCAAAACATTTCTGCAGCATTGGAGGTCCCCAAGAACACAGTGACCTCCATCATTCTTAAATGTAAAAAGTTTGGAACTACCAACACTCTTCTTAGAGCTGGCCGCCCGGCCAAGTTGAGCAATCGGGGGAGAAGGGCCTTGGTCAGGGAGGTGACCAAGAACTCTATGGTCACTTTGACAGAGCTCCAGAGTTCCTCTGTGGAGATGGGAGAACCTTCCAGAAGGACAACCATCTTTGCAGCATTCCACCAATCAGGCCTTTATGGTAGAGTGGCCAGATAGAAGCCACTCCTCAGTAAAAGGCACATGACAGCCTGCTTGTGAGTTTGCCAAAAGGTACCTAAAGGACTCTCAGACCATGAGAAACAAGATTCTCTGGTCTGATGAAACCAAGATTGAACTCTTTGGCCTGAATGCCAAGCGTCACGTCTGTAGGAAACCTGGCACCATCCCTACGGGGAAGCATGGTGGTGTCAGCATCATGCTGTGGGGATGTTTTTCCAGCTGCAGGGACTGGGAGACTAGTTAGGATCGTGAGAAAGATGAACGGAGCAAAGTACAGAGATACTTGATGAAAATCTGCTCCAGAGTGCTCAGGACCTCAGGGCGAAGGTTCACCTTCCAACAGGACAACTACCTTAAGCACATAGCCAAGACAACTCAGGAGTGGCTTCGGGACAAGTCTTTGAATGTCCTTGAGTGGCCCAGCCAGAGACCGGACTTGAAATCGATCGATCATCTCTTGAGAGACCTGAAAATAGCTGTGCAGTGACGCTCCCCATCCATCCTGACAGAGCTTAAGAGGATCTGCAGAGAAGAATGGGAGAAACTCCCCAAGTACAGGTGTGCCAAGCTTGTAGAGTCATACCCAAGAATACTCGAGGCTGTAATCGCTGCCAAAGGTGCTTCAAAAAAGTAAAGGGTCTGAATATTTATGTAAATGTGATATTTAAATGTATTATTTATTATAAATTTACAATAATTTCTAAAAAAACAAAAATTTTTGCTTTGTCATTATAGGGTATTGTGTAGATTGGTGAGGTAATCCATTTTAGAATAAGGCTGTAACTTAACAATGTGGATAAAGTCAAAGGGTCTGAATACTTTCCGAATGAACTGTATAGGCAGGCCATCATTAGTATGTGTGTGAAAGGCAACCGTTTTCTAAGATACTGTATTCAGTTCAGTACGTAAGACTTGATCTCAATGACTTAACACCTCCAATGGTTTGGATTAATATAAACAAAAGCCTATATTAACTCAGTTTAGTTGCTGTGATGAAATCATTTATAGGCCATTGTCAAACAAACATCTTCAGTTAAAATTTTCTTGCTGGTTTCTCTGTACATGAGACTGTTCATAAGTCTGATAATATTTGCCTTCAAAGTCCATGTCATTGACCTCAAACGCTACACGCTCAGTGTGCTTATTTTCAACCAAACCTTAAAGCTAACATCAGTTTGGAAAAAAGACTGAACATTTCAATGTACAAAGGGGCAACACAATGCCAGAGAACGCAAGAATACATTCAAATGTAATGTACTAACACACAAGGCATCTCCCCACAAGATGTGAAACGCCGAGCGTTTGAGGGTCTATTCTGTCCCTCTTGGGTTGGACCAGTACAATGTTAAGTAGTTTACTACTGCCCTCTCCTGGGCAGACATTTCTATTACACACAAGTTTTAATGTGTGTTGTGTGTGGGTCTAAAAGGGATGGAACACAGAGTTGGTGTCCTTGTCACCAGCAACACGTTCTGTTTTGTTTCCATATGTGCAGACTCAAAAGGCTTGTCAAACCCAGGGGAGGTTGAGGCTCTCAGAGAAGGGGTGTATGCTTCACTGGAGGCATACTGTAAACACAAATACCCCGGCCAACCAGGAAGGTATTGGTCATTGTTTGGTCATCACCAAATATTTTATGAACTTACTTCTTATTGACATAATGTCATTTCATCCAGATGTATAATAGTTTTGTTATCATCATAGTCACTCTTTACATGTTCTTGTCTTATACAGATTTGCCAAACTGTTACTTCGATTACCAGCCCTACGTTCCATTGGCCTCAGGTTTCTGGAGCACCGGTTCTTCTTCAAACTGATAGGGGATACACCCGTTGACACATTCCTCACGGAAATGTTGGAAGCTCCACGCCAAATGACGAAACAGCACTGCAGTTGAAGACTGTCTGTCCAATACTTGCATCAAAACGGAGAGAACTGGTAATTTGCCTGATTGACAGACTAAGTTTGAACACAAGAACTAGTGGACAGCAAACCTATGGCTTTGTTTAATGTACAGTAGATGTATTTATCATAGTTTTGTGTCAAAGTGAAATGTCTTGAAGGGCCAGAGTCTGCAACAACCCAAAGCATGAGACCTTTTTCACAATGAATGATAATGTCCTCTCGCTTCAGATTCAACACTGAACATTGTCATAACTGATCAAGACTCCGTGCCACAAACCAACGACCTCATCATCCTCCTGCCTTAGACAGGTCTACCTCTTGTAGTCATTCTCATATTCTGTGATAATAACAACATGGTCCGGCCAAACTCGTTGTCTAGGATGATCTCCTGTTATACATGTAACCCCCACCTCAGGCTCTCGTAGTTGGTCTTCTCCTCCTTAATGAGAATGTTCTCATGTGACTATATACAGCAGACGAGGGTCATTCATTTAAACTGGAACCCCTTGACAGGGATAATGGTTCAGGTAACTTCAGCTCAAAACCAAGGGTATTTTTTCTACTCCCAGCACTTCACTTTGTCAAGCAGAGAATGGCTCCAGTCAGTAGCTCACTGTGAGGACAGAGGAGGCTGATAGGAGGAGCTATAGGAGGACGGGCTCTTTGTAATGGCTGGAATGGAATAAATGGAACGGTATCAAACAGATCAACCATTATGGAAACCTCATGTTTGACTCCGTTCCATTTATTTAATTATATTACAATGAGCCCATCCTCCTATAGCTCATCTCACCAGCCTCCACTGTATGACTAGCATGCAACTGTAGTGGGGAGGATCAATAAGGTCTTCACTAATGATAATTCACATATCAACATGTAGTGCTCATTTCTGTATTGCTATGGGGTTTTTATGCTGCTGCTGTTTGCTTTGTGTTGGTATTTCCAAAGAGTAGCAGTGGTAAACATCTTCCAATGTATAGAATGATGCGTCAGTGTGTAGGTCAGTGTTTCCCAACACCAGTCCACGAGTACCCCCAACAGCAAACATTTCTGTTGTAGGCCCAGACAAACTCACCTGATTCAACTCATTGATGGCCTGATAATTAGTTGACAAGTAGAATCAGGTGTGCTTGTTTGGGGCAACAAGAAGGTTTACTGGTGGGGGTACTGGAGGAATGGAGTTGGGAACCCCTGGTGTTGAGGACTGTCTATAAGTGACTCTCTGTAGTATCTGATAGATATAATGCACACATAAGGTCTCTGACGCCAACTGGTGCATCACACAAAAGTAATGCAACTGTCCAAGTACATTAGGACATGAGAAGAGAGCAGTGTTGTAATTACTCATTGCTACAATGTGTTACAATGTTACTTACAGCAGTAACCCTATCCATAACTCCTCAACCTAACCCATCCTATCGTACGTTATTCAAGTGTAATACTGGGTAAGTGCAATACATGTTACACTGTAATACCAGGAATAATTAGACTGTGATAAGGGCACTGTAATTTACATTTCCCAGCCCATGCATAACAGAAGACAGACGAGAATAATGATTGAGGAGATCAAAAGATGGCAGAGAATTTTAAAGAATTGTTTCAGTCAGAAGTACAATATTCAGGTTGAGCAGCCAGGAATATTTTTGGAACCTCATATGTATTTTAATTGCATTTATTTGATCAGGGAATCACGCTGAGACCAAGAGCCCTGAATAACAGAAATGACAGACATTCAAGCAGAAAGAAAATACAGTTATAACAAACAGTTCATTTAAAAATGAAATAACCACCAATCAATGAACAATTGCAGCAAACATAGCCTGCATCTCGTTCAACCACCTTTTTTAAAGCAGATCTATTAGTTCGTATTTTAGCGTCATCATTGCTTACTGAGCCACTCAGGACTAGTGTATTTTAGGATGAACAATAATCTTGTTTTTTGTTTTTCCTAATTTAAAACATGGCAACATGTCGTTTAAAGGGGCAATCTACATTCATTTTTGGTATTTAAAAATAATTATATATAGACATTGAATATTGAAGAATAGGGGTTATAAATGTCTCATGAGCTACGTTCACCGGTCTTACTAAGAACAAACGTAGTACACTGTCTTTATTTCACGTGTTCTGTTTAGAGAGCATGTTGTCTTACCCTGGCTCCATTTACACATGCTGCTCCAGGCCAGACCATGCTCCAGGCCAGACCATGCTCCAGGCCAGACCATGCTCCAGGCCAGACCATGCTCCAGGCCAGACCATGCTCCATTTACACATGCTGCTCCAGGCCAGACCATGCACCAGGCCAGACCATGCTCTAGGCCAGTTATAGCTGATGTCACATTTTGCAATGCACCCATGCACCAATTCAACCCAATGAACCCATGATGTCGATTCCCCAATGATGTATAGTTTTAAATCATGTTTTTGCCATGTCTTGTACAACGTGTTCGTTTTTATAATGTAATACAAATATTAATAGTGTTAGCTATAAAGGTGGCAAGGTGTGTATACACGATTCTGATGGCCTTCTCTGCTTGTGCAAATAGGAAGTTTATCATCAGCTTGTACTTCACTGTTACTTATTAAAGGCCTGGAAACTTTTCAACAGTAAAACATTTCTGATGATACTTATTTAAACAGAGGACCAAATCATGTGTAGGGTACAGCCTCTGTCAGCACAGTGTCTAGGGTACACTGTTTAAATAAGTATGATAAGAAATGTTTTACTATTGAAAAGCTATATGCCAACTATCTGTAATATGCTACGCGTATGTGTGATGCTGAGGGCAATATGTAGACTGTTATGTTACATGCATACCTCTAGAGGGAGACATTGCTGTTTTGCAAAGTGGTATTGACAAAACTCCGTACAGGAGGAGCATAGTGAATTGGGGGATATCACAGCCAAGACAGCCAAAGACGTGGCACATTTCTAATAAGGCATATCCTGCTTTTCCGAAAGCTCAAAGCGCTAATAACTCTACCCCTAATTATTACTGATTGAATGTGACATTAATATTTCTGCAAAACTCCTTAAAAATGTTTTTGCTGATCATAAGTTACTGGTGTTGGCAGTCCAATAAGCAGTTCTGCCAGTTCTGGTAGTCTGGGTTGAATTTAGAGGTAATGTTAAACATGGCTCAGTCTCACTCAGGTTGAAGTGATGTGTGTTGACATGACTAATCATATCCATGGGAGTATTTGACTCCGTTGCCCAAAGAAAAAGGTAATTAGTGTTATTTTTAAGTTGATAAGGCTGTTATGAAATGGTGATTGGGGAAGAGGCAAAGCATCTTTGCAGAGCAATGTTGTCAAAGAAACCTAACTGTGACTTTGGTCAGCTCACTTAATATGACTGAGAATGTTTAGCCGGAGTACATCTCAAAGTCAAGAATTTTGTTTTAGAGGACAACTAAAGACATTTGTTCACATTTCTAGTACACTAGGTTGTGTAGTTCTTCTGTTTTAACCCTAACCACAACCATACAGAGGAAATACCGAAATGTAACCCCTGAGGATGTTGTGTCCTAGAAGTTAAGAGTTAGAGTTCATTTCATAATTTTGGTCAGTGAATGACAGCACTGACGTTGCCGCAATTTCGGACAATTCGAATGACGTTTGCAGCAGCTTCCTGAAACGATGCATAAGAAAGATTGACAGGTTGTGTTGACAGGACGTTTTTCAAAATGTCAACCTGGCCGGTCCTAATTCTGGAGTTTATGCTGGGCATATAGTCTCATGCCTCATCGGCCGCCATCTCTCTGGTCTCGTTGATGTCCTCATAGAGAGTTGGGCTGCGATGTCTCTTTGAATTAAGAGGAGCTATAGGGAGCCCCTAACTAATGTGCCAGTCTTTGTCAAGTTTCCTCAGTCCTCATGGCTGTTTTCCCCCTCAGAGCTTCTTCACTAACAAAACATCATAGCCCAGGGTAAAGAGACGAATGTCTGATGTGTCTCTGCCGGGATCCCCGGCTCTCTGACATCCAATCCCTCCTACCATTATCTGCTAATTGACAGGCCCTATCAGCCTGCTGGTGGCCACAGCTGACAAGTGTGAGAAGGCTGAGGTGAGGTGGTGGGGAAATGCCAGTCATTGCAGGATTATCAGCGCAAAGGCCAACGACATAGCAGTAATCTTACCTGGCTGTAGCTAGCTGGTGGGACTCACTCTCTTTCTGGTGCAGAAGATCTCACACACACACACACACACACCCTTGTTGCTTCTTCTTCACAATTACATTTTGTGATTAAGATAGGTGTGAGATTGGCTGAAGACCGATACCCCCTCCCCTTATTGCCCCCATAACATGTCTGGGAAAGACAGGGTCACCCTATGCCCCACATTACCCACTGTACACACACACACACTTCAGGTCCCATGGCTGTTGACTGTCCAACCAGTGTGCCTGAGGCCTGCCTGCCTGCCTGTCCTGTCTGAATCCTTCTCAGCATTGTTAAGTTCAGCCTCAGTGTTCACGCGCTCTATGAAATAAAAAGAGACGTCTGGCTAAGCCCAGACTGACCATGCTGCTCTCGCCTTCCTTTTCCCTGCCTCTGTACGGTAAGGAGAGTGTTGAGTAAACGGACGTCATATCAAGTTACATTAGGTTATGATAACATTATTATATTGACCAACAGGTTCTATTTGACTGTACAATTCAAAACAAGTAGTTTCTTGTAGCACTTGAACTCTTGTTGAAATGGACACTGAGAATAGGCCTTGATACTGAGATGATTACAGCTTACAGATGATTCCAAACCATTTTTGTCTGCCATTATAAATCAGCTTTAGATGATCATCTTGTGTAAGTCTTGATTAAACTTTTTCCTTTTAACAATCTCACTAGCTCTTGATATTGTGCTTTCTCCTTTTTCCTTTAAGACATAATCTTTAAAACCACTGAAATAGATAACCCTTATAGTCAGCAGCCTGGTGTTCCAGCTAAGATTTTACTGTCAACATAGTAGAAACCGGCCCGTTAACTTCTGAAACCTTCTCTGGCAAAGCTCACTGTCCCCACCACCACCATCAAAAAGTCATTTCCCCATACAAGTCCCACACACGGCCTAACAATGGGAGCAGAGGATTAGAACAGCGCTCTGTCTCAGAGCAAAGGGGGGAAAAATCTGTTCCAATCACTGGAGAAGAGTCTGACTGGTTGGCCACACTTCTTCCTCTGGATTTTTCCCATGAAGCGGTTTTGTTTTTATGCTATTATCTCTCTTTGCCATCAGACAGTGTGTGGCATTGTGATCAGATCATTGGATTGTTCATCTGCTGAATGGTTAAATCTGCTGTCTGATGTGGAGGAATCTTCAAAGTGGAGAAACCCACAGGGGGACGTTGCTAGTTGATAATTAATGTAGTCAACTGCATTGCCAATTTTAGATTTGCAAGATGAGAAACTGAAACATTTCTGCTTTGAATCTAGCAACAAGCACTACCAAATGTCTTACCTCATCTTCAAAATGCTTCCTTGGAAAACTGTTCCCACAAAATATGAATTCTAGATCTTTTTTTTGAAAACCAAAAGAGATTTAGCTCTTTATTAACTCTTATGTGGTTCCAGTAGAAATTATTCTCTATGGTTTAGTTTTATTGGATTTTTATTTGTACCCCAATCCTTTACATTTCCACTCAGTAAGGGACTGTACGTTATTTATAATGAGGCACACCTGGAGT
Organism: Oncorhynchus mykiss; assembly: GCF_057628025.1. Taxonomy (NCBI): domain Eukaryota; kingdom Metazoa; phylum Chordata; class Actinopteri; order Salmoniformes; family Salmonidae; genus Oncorhynchus; species Oncorhynchus mykiss. The sequence goes on along the minus strand of NC_143027.1, from coordinate 16,361,228 downwards.
GAAATATATTTTTATTCGACTTTCCTTGAACACTTGAAAAAAACAAGTGATCCTCCCCTATACCCAAAACAATCATTAAAACATAAAGTGGATAGCAATGAACATGCCTACATTTACCCTCACTCCTAGGACAGACCAGATATGGCGTTTTAGAAACAGATCTTTGTTTTGTAAGCATTTAGTGACAAAGTAGCCAGAAGGTGTTGGATTTGCAGAACACTGCAGACAAGAGAAGGGGTGAAAATATTTCCAATTTAATAAAAGCACTGCAGGAATATATCTTTTTTTGCGGTTGTACACAAAAATGGTCTTTTTATAAACACATTTCATGCAATTCTACGTCATTTCACATGACTGGAGACAAGCAGCATCTTTTTTAATCCCACAGCATGACAACGAATGAGCGCATGCTGCAGCACCAGAGACGTTTTGATTTCTGTACAGGCTTTTGTTAAAAAAGAAGATAATCTAAGTTTGGAACAGTGATAAAGTTGTCTATCAACTGTAAAAAAATGAGCTCAACAGAACCAGTTACAACTGGAGTATCTGATCATCAATGAATTAGAGAAAAAGCCATTTGTTGTTTAACACAACAGTCACATATCATCGGGTAGGCCTATTGTTTATGCACTTGTAACCTTTTTTTCCTTAGAATAAATTTGAAAATGATATGTTCCCTATTTTATTCCATGATGTTGTTGTTACAAAATAGATTTGTGTTGACTCTGATCAGGGCATGGGAATATGAGTGCATCTGCTAGGCTAAATTAACAAACTAGGCATGCATAGCTCAGCGCATGAGCCAAACTCATGTTTTAAAAGTAAATTCAAAGGCACTGTAGAATGAGTGCATAGTCTTTATGGACTTTTATTCATACCCCAATCCTTTACATTTCCTCTTAGTATTGACATAAAATTTGATTTGTTTAGCAAAAATGTGATTTTTATCTGGTCTTCATGGATGTTATTGAAAAAGAAACAGGACATCAGTAAGGTCCTACACGATCAAACACTGTCCATATTATAGCTTCACATTTTTATCATAGCCAGGTAGAATATAATATGAGGCAAACAATACAATGTACATCTGACATTTTGTCTCGCAAAGACAGTCTCTGAAGTCATCTTCTGAGGTCCTATCACTAACCCTCAGGGAGGCTGATGTAATGACCCCTGACCCCTTGTGACACATAGAAGAGGCCTTTAGCAGCAATATCACTGTGCCAGATGCTCCAGTCGCTCCCTCTCAAACAGACACATTTCACAAGTGGCTCTGATGGGAGGATGCCCATGGTGATGTCTCTAAGAGGGACAAACATCAGATCCCAGTGCCTGATGCCATAGTGGGGCCCTCGGACACCAGCCATGATAATGTGAGATGTGTTCTCACACAGTCTTAGGCTGGGCCTTTGGTGACAAATGTTTTTCATATGTCATGATGATACAGGGAAGGAATGTGCCAAGCCGTAAGACAAATCCAACTATTTCACATCTTTGTAAGACCTTGTTTTTATACTTCATATCTGCAGAAATGATCCATTCTATAGATTGCACCTGAGGTCTTGGATGGATTTCCTGTTTTTATCTTCCACTGTGCTGTGATAGTAGCCGTGGTGAGATGACGTACTATAGTTTAGACACACAGTGACAGCAGCACTGGGCTTGGCGCCCGTCTCAGATAGAGGACAAACCGTTTCTAATGAATACCCTGACTACACACGGAGGCAAAGGAAACACAGGGAGCCAGTCTTCACATGGACCAAGGCCGATAGCACCTACACCCAGATCCATACCCAGACAGATAACATCAAGACAACCTGTCCCCCATCCCCTCCCCCTCAAAATTTGCTTCACGGTGGAGGATCGGGTCAGATAAATAAAGGTAATTTATAGCAGTGTTTCAGGTTAACAAGGCTTACACTACAGGGATTAGAGCCTATCTCCTGTAACAGCCCAGCCAAGTGTGTTTGAGGGTTTGTTTGCATAGCTCACAGAGTAGTGCTTTGGGGAATAAGGTGTGATTATCAGGGCTACAGAGCTTTGTATGAGTGTGGTGAAGGGCCTACAGCTGGCAAAAGGCCATTGAGCCAAAGATTGTGGAAACAGTGACCACAGCACACAGATCAATACACATACTATACAACGGACAGGTAACGTCAGTCAGTGCTGATGCTCAAATAAAACCGGTCCAGCTTTTAGAAATGCCCCTTACATACTGCATTTATAAAAATAAAAATAAACTAATTGTTGGCCTCATTTGAACCTTGTCTAAGGTTTTTAGATGCTTCCAAAATAGACAGCCTGTCTGATATTCCTGTCTTCATTAAACAAGCTTGCAGTGGAGGTTTGAAAACAAGTTTGCTAACCAACTAATAAAAAGTACCTTCCACTTGTTGGGCTGATAATTCAAAGGCCAAAAATCTCACCCCAAATGTATTTTCTGCTCTAACAATACCAGCAGGACCCCCCTGCGCGTTCACGGATAAAATATCCCCGTCATTCAGTCATTACCAAGCCGCACAGTAGGATAACATTATAAAAACGTCATGGTCACCCTTATTAGCAGGGAGAGCAGCCCTTTTGATTGGTTTGTGCATGAAGTCTGCAATGGTTTCCATATGGAACCCGCTTCATTTTTTAATAAACAGCATGGCATTACCCAGGGCCGAGGTGATCCCCATTTCTCTACAACCTCAAGTATTTTTCTAATGGGCTCTACATGTCCAGGATTTCCTTCCATTTGAAGGCATGCAGCATGCAGCGCTGCAGTGTTTCCACTGTAATTCTTTCAGTGTGGCCTGCCTGCCCAGACCTCTCGGTGTAGTGGTGTTAGGGGGATGCCAACCACGATGGGGCCCAGGGCCCACGGCCACATCCTCCCCCTCCACACCGCGCCGTAGTTTCCATTACCCCAGTGGAAGGAAGAATAAAGGGCTGATGTGTGGATGTGTGGTCCAAAGGCCTGGACAGTCTGGGCCAGGTTTAGGCTGAGCTGGGCTGCGAGCTGAGCAGCTCTGCCTGACGACAGCTTGTCAGAAACAGAGGCTCAGCAGGATAGTGCTTATTCTACAACTACAGTCAGAACCTACGGGTTCTTACAATAGAAACTACTCTCTGTGGAATTTCAACATCAATTCTGACCAAACGTTCTACATGTGAATTTACAAGCCCTCCCCGTGAGCCTCTGGATCATTGGATCATTCCTACTCTGGCCGGTAAAAAACAGACATTTCATCCACCTCCTTACTTATTTAATGCTAGGTGTAAATCAAGTTGTTCCAGTACCTGTGACAGCTGAAATAAGTTTATAGTAGGTGTCTTTCTTTTGTTTCTTTGTTTGACGAGAGCAAGGCACACTTTGTTCTGTCATGTTTTCAGATGTCAGTCTAGCCACCCTCCACCAGTGAGACAGTACATAGCCTGAGGGGCTGAGTATCATGGGTGCCATGGCACAGGGAGAAGGGGGAGGAGGGTTTGCAGTGGGTACACCGGGGGGGGCAGAGCAACACCATGTCAGAGCGTTAGCAGACGATGCCCATTTCAGACACATTAATTCAAACAGTCAGACCAGCCATGAAACCATTTCCACCCACCATATCCACCCTACTGTCGTCAATACTGTTGTGAATACAGTTATTATACTGTAGTTTTTACAGTTTACTTTGGTATAAATACTGTAGTATGAAAACACTGTAGTATATACTATAGTAATTACTGTAGTGTTTTTGCTGACTGTAGTGTTTTTGATGACATTACTGTAGTATTTACTGTAGTGTTTTTGTTGTCTATATTAAACTGTAGTATTTACTAGTATTCTACAGTATACTACAACATTCTATAGTAAGTACTACACATTAACAAGGTATATAACAGTGTGTAATATAGTTTTCTACAGTATACTACAGTTTACTACAGAATGCTACAGTAAGACCTGTAACATTCTTTAGTAACTATAGTATTTTTTCATGTGGGTCTCCTTATCTCCACCTCTCCCTCTCTTCTCTCTGAAGTTACAGCCTTACCTGAGATATAGACATCATGTGTGTGGGTAGCCTATCAACAATGGTGGTCACAGGGGAAACACGGAGATAAGGTGTGTGTAGGCACGGCAACACTGTGCAGAGTGTATCAACACCATACATCAAAGAGGAGACTACAGCTACGCTAAGCTCTGTATGATGGATATTAAGATACAGTTGAAGTCGGAAGTTTACATACACCTTGGCTAAATACGTTTAAACTCAGTTTTTCACCATTCCTGACATTTAATCCTAGTAAAAATTCCCTGTCTTAGGTCAGTTAGGATCATCACTTTATTTTAAGAATGTGAAATGTCAGAATAATAGTAGAGAGAATGATTTATTTAAGCTTTTATTTCTTACATCACATTCCCAGTGGGTAAGAAGTTTACATACACTCAATTAGTATTTGGTAGCATTGCTTTTAAATTGTTTAATTTGGGTCAAACATTTTGGGTAACCTTCCACAAGCTTCCCACAATAAGTTGGGTGAAATTTGGCCCACCCCTCCTGACAGAGCTGGTGTAACTGAGTCAGATTTGTAGGCCTCCTTGCTCGCTCATGCTTTTTCAGTTCTGCCCACACATTTTCTATGGGATTGAGGTCAGGGCTTTGTGATGGCCACTCCAATACCTTGACTTTGTTGTCCTTAAGCCATTTGCAACATGTTTTAACTCCCTGATTGATGTCTTGAGATGTTGCATCAATATATCCACATAATTGTTCTTCCTCATGATGCTATCTATTTTGTGAAGTGCACCAGTTCATCCTGCAGCAAAGCACCCTCACAACATGATGCTGCCACCACCATTCTTTATGGTCAGGATGGTGTTTTTCGGCTTGCAAGCCTCCCCCTTTCCCTCCAACATAACGATGGTCATTATGGCCAAACAGTTCTATTTTTGCTTCATCAGACAAGAGCATTTTTCTCCAAAAAGTACAGTCTTTGTCCCCATGTGCAGTTGCAAACCGTTGTCTGGCTTTTTTATGGCGGTTTTGGAGCAGTGGCTTCTTCCCTTCTGAACGGCCTTTCAGGTTATGTTAATATAGGAATCGTTTTACTGTGGATATAGATACTTTTGTACCTGTTTCCTCCAGCATCTTCACAAGGTCCTTTGCTGTTGTTCTGGGATTGATTTGCACTTTTCACACCAAAGTACATTCATCTCTAAGAGACAGAACGCGTCTCCTTCCTGAGGGGTTTGACGGCTGCGTGGTCCCATGGTGTTTATAATTGCGTATTATTGTTTGTACAGATGAATGTGGTACCTTCAGGCATTTGGAAATTGCTCCCAAGGATGTACCAGACTTGTGGAGGTCTACAATTATTTTTCTGAGGTCTTGGCTTATTTATTTTGATTTTCCCATGATGTCAAGCAAAGAGGCACTGAGTTTGAAGGTAGGCCTTGAAATACATCCACAGGTATATCTCCAACTGATCAAATTATGTCAATTAGCCTATCAGAAGCTTCTAAAGCCATGACATTTTCTAGAATTTTCCAAGCTGTTAAAAAGGCACAGTCAATTTAGTGTATGTAAACCTCTGACCCACTGGAATTGTGATACAGTAAATTATAAGTGAAATAATCTGTCTATAAACAATTGTTGGAAAAATTATTTGTGTCCTAACCGACTTGCCAAAATGATAGTTTGTTAACAAGACATTTGTGGAGTGGTTGAAAAAGGAGTTTTAATGACTCCAACCTAAGTGTATGTAAACTTCTGACTTCAACTGTACTTCTTTCTTATTGTCAAGGAGGAATGGAACAATAGCGACTCATAGCTTAACAGAACCTATTCAATCAAAGGACATGAATAAGCGCTATGGACATGTAGACATCTAGAAATATTCACCTCTGTGGAAATGATTTGTCCTCTCAAAGGCCAGGGATTCAAGTACAGCATGCTTTAGAATCTATGTCCTTTGAACTCTGGCAGACACATGGGTAACTTATTATTTACCATCATTCAATGCAGTCTTCTCTTCAGTCTGAATGTCTATGTTCACGTCAAAGACAGATTTTGTAGAATAACATTTTCTGGAGTCATGAGGGCTTTGGTTGAGCATAAAGGTTGAGTCACAAAGTTACAATGAGCAGCGCTGCTAAGATGGCTTCTCTCTCTCAGACACTGAGCAGCTCCCCTTTGGCATGGCCTGTTTGCTTGTGCTGGTCTCGCTTCTGTTGTTCTACCCCAAGTCTGGCTCCTAACCTATTACACTAACTGTCTGTTAGATTAACCAGCTTGGCCGATGGCGCCAACACGGCTACCATTTTACCATTATCATCTACATACCGCAGCATGTTGGATTTGGCCAGGAGGAACCAATGCTATGGACCGTATCTTTCCAAATTGACGGCTAAACTTAATGCACAGAAAATTGCCTCCTCGATGGCGTTGTTTATTTCCATGCCCATGATACATGTTTTCATTGAAGACCCTCTCATTTTCCTTTGTGAAGCAGCAGCTTAGGAACAGAGATCGAAATGGTAAACGACAGCATGCTAGTATTAATGAACACGTCATTGCCATGGTAGCAATGATATGAAATAAATAAATGACCAGGCCTAGTGTAATTGCCCATTAGAGACTGGAACATTGCAAGAATATGAGATCTGCCCAACAAAGGCCCATTCTGTAGCTTTTAAAACGGAGAGCAATCATATTACATACAGTATGGAAATTCTGATGGCTTCATGTGAAGATATGAATAGTAGGCCCATAATAGTTGTGGCTTTGCTTGAATGATCCCTTTTGAACCGATGGTTAGAGCATTGCCTTCAAATGGCTTTAGCTGTCCCGCCACTGTCAGACATAACGAAGACAAAAAAGAATACCACCTAGTTTCAGTGTTTGGGTCAAGTTAATGTGTTTCACAGGTGTAGACTTGGGGTATTAGGTAATGGTCGGTGGCCAGCGTTCTCTGTGTGCCACCTGAAGAACACTGCTCTCACTCACGGCTGGGTGCTCTGAGTAGAAGGATGTTCCTTGGATCTGAAATACAGAAAACTGGCACGATATGAATCACAGGACGCTGCTGAGGGGAGGACGGCTCATAATAATGGCTGGAATGGAGCGAATGGAATGGCATCAAACACATAGAAACCATAGAAACCATGTGAATGATGTATTTGATACCATTTCACTGATTCTGCTCCAGGCATTACAACTAGCACGTTCTCCCCAATTAAGGTGCCACCAACCTCCTGTGATATAAATACACTACGTGACCAAAAGTATCATCGAACATCTCATTCCAAAATCATGGGCATTAATACGGAGTTGGTCCCTCCTTTGCTGCTATAACAGCCTCCACTCTTCTGGGAAGGCTTTCCACTAGATGTTGGAACATTGCTACGGGGACTTGCTTTCATTCAGCCACACGAGCATTAGTGAGGAAAAGCACGATTAGACCTGGCTCGCAATCGGCATTCCAATTCATCCCTAAGGTGTTCGATGGGGTTGAGGTCAGGGTTCTGTGCAGGCTAGTCAAGTTCTTCCACACCGATCTCGACAAACCATTTCTGTATGGACCTCGCTTTGTGCACAGGGGCATTGTGATGCTGAAACAGGAAAGGGCCTTCCCAAAACTGTTGCCACAAAGTTGGAAGCACAGAACCGTTGTTAGGATTGTGTATTGGAGGCAAAGTCAGGTGCAGGAGAGCAGAGTGTAGTGAACAGGCGCACTTTTTATTCCGGTCAAAATGACAGCACAAACAACATGGTCTAGGGCACTGCATCGCAGTGCTAGCTGTGCCACCAGAGACTCTGGGTTCGCACCCTGGCTCTGTCGCAGCCGGCCGCGACCGGGAGGTGAGAGGGCCGGTCGCAGTGCACGCAAACCAGGTCGCGGTCGCATTGGTGCGGCTGGCTTCAGGGTTGGATGCGCGCTGTGTTAAGAAGCAGTGTGAATTGGTTGGGTTGTGTTTCGGAGGATGCATGGCTTTCGACCTTCATCTCTCCCGAGCTCGTACGGGCGTTGTAGCGATGAGACAAGATAGTAACTACTAGCAATTGGATACCACGAAATTGGGGAGAAAAGGGGGTAAAATTCAAATATATATATTTTTTAAATACACATAACACAAAACAATCCTACACAAAGACATAATGAGGAACAGAGGAATAAATTCATATGAATTGATTGGGGAATGAAAACCAGGTGTGCAGGGAACAAGACAAAACAAATGGATACATTAAAAATGGAGCGGCGATGGTTAGAAAGCCGGTGACGTCGAACACTTCCCGAACAAGGAGAGGAGCCGACTTCGGCGGAAGTCATGACAATCGTCTAGAATGTCATTGTATGCTGTTGCGTTAAGATTTCCTTTCACTGGAACTAGACCATTAGCCCCAGACCATTATTCCTCCTCCACCAAACTTTACAGTTGGCACTATGCATTCGGGCAGGTAGTGTTTTCCTGGCATCCAACAAACGCAGATTTGTCCGTCGGACTGCCAGATGTTGAAGCGCGATTAATCACTCCAGAGAACGCATTTCCACTGCTCCATAGTCCAAAAGCAGCGAGCTAGGCGGTCCCTGCTCTGTGAGCCTCTGTGGCCTACCACTTCGCAGCTGAGCTGTTGTTGCTCCTAGATGTGACTGGAGCAGCTTGTTGGAAAGGTGGCATCCTATGATGGTGCCATGTTGAATGTCACTGACCTCGTCAGTAAGTCCATTCTACTGCCAATGTTTGTCTTTGGAGATTGCATAGCTGTGTGTTCGATTTTACACACCTGTCAGCAATGGGTGTGGCTGAAACAGCCGAATCCACTAATTTGAAGGAGTGTACACATACTTTTGTATATATAGTGTGCATCACATTGAACAACATTAACTATTTTGGCGTAATTGCTGTGGAGGAACAGCTTGGGTGAGGTAGCACTTGAACAAGCGTTGCAGAGATTTTTACGAGGGGTTTGGCAAGAACAGTTGCACCTGGCTGAGAGAGAGAGAGAGAGAGAGAGAGAGAGAGAGAGAGAGAGAGAGAGAGAGAGACTCGGCAGTGCAGACGGCATGGTACTGTGTGTTGTGTAGTAAGGGAACACCTGGACTTGATGAGAGACAGATGTTTCGGCCAGTTAAGCCTGTTGTAAAGTGGAAAACAAAGAGCCTGATGGGAAGCACAAGACGAGCCATAAAGCAGACAGTTTATCAGTAATTTTATTCAAATGGATAGTTTCGGCCCCTTATGCCAGTGGCACTTGCCAAAAGGCTGGATTTACTCTGACTAAACAGATCCACTGTGACTGATAAATCGTTAATAATTATCTAGGATTTTGTTAAACAGAGGAAGCAATACAGGGTACCCTCTTCGGGGCTGTCTTGGGCTATGTGAACTGTCCAAGAGTGAAGCCAGTTCGAGGACACCTTTACTGTAGGTTTTAGGACCACTTTAGGTATCAAAGAAATATTTAAAAAATATATATAAATTATTAATATATTAAAATTTTTTTTAATGAAACATTGAATTTGGCCTTACTGCTATTAGCCCATAGAAACGCATTGAATAACAGTATGCATTCAAAAAATAAATAAATAAATCAAGTTTGTTTTAAAGTGTCTGTCCTTTTACCCATATTTAACCTATTTTTTGGTATTAAGCCCATTCCATATACACTCACAAGCCAGTTTATTAGGTACACCAAACTATTACCGGGTCATACCCCTCTTTGCCTCCAAAACAACCTGAATTCTTTGGGGCATGGATTCTACAAGTTGGAAAAATTCCACTGGGATGTTAGTCCATGCAGAATCGATGACATCACATCACCGCCACCAACCACCAGCCTGTACCGTTGACACCAGGCAGAATAGGTCCATGGAATCATGCTGCTAATGCCAAATCCTGACTCTCACCAGTGTTGGTGATCGCGTGCCCACTGGAGCTGCTTCTTCTTGTTTTTAGCTGATAGGTGTGGAATACGGTGTGGTTGTCTGCTGCAGTAGCCCATCCGTGACAAGGATTGATGAGTTGTGCGTTCAGAGATGCCGTTCTGCACACCACTGTGTGCAATGACCTTGGATCATTGTTACTCTAACTTCCGCGACGCATATAAGGCCCTGCCCCGCCCCCCTTTCGGAAAAGCTGACCACGACTCCATTTTGTTGATCCCTGCCTACAGACAGAAACTAAAACAAGAGGCTCCCACGCTGAGGTCTGTCCAACGCTGGTCCGACCAAGCTGACTCCACACTCCAAGACTGCTTCCATCACGTGGACTGGGACATGTTTCGTATTGCGTCAGACAACAACATTGACGAATACGCTGATTCTGTGTGCGAGTTCATTAGAACGTGCGTTGAAGATGTCGTTCCCATAGCAACGATTAAAACATTCCCTAACCAGAAACCGTGGATTGATGGCAGCATTCGTGTGAAACTGAAAGCGCGAACCACTGCTTTTAATCAGGGCAAGGTGTCTGGTAACATGACCGAATACAAACAGTGCAGCTATTCCCTCCGCAAGGCTATCAAACAAGCTAAGCGTCAGTACAGAGACAAAGTAGAATCTCAATTCAACGGCTCAGACACAAGAGGCATGTGGCAGGGTCTACAGTCAATCACGGACTACAGGAAGAAATCCAGCCCAGTCATGGACCAGGATGTCCTGCTCCCAGGCAGACTAAATAACTTTTTTGCCCGCTTTGAGGACAATACAGTGCCACTGACACGGCCTGCAACGAAAACATGCGGTCTCTCCTTCACTGCAGCCGAGGTGAGTAAGACATTTAAACGTGTTAACCCTCGCAAGGCTGCAGGCCCAGACGGCATCCCCAGCCGCGCCCTCAGAGCATGCGCAGACCAGCTGGCCGGTGTGTTTACGGACATATTCAATCAATCCCTATACCAGTCTGCTGTTCCCACATGCTTCAAGAGGGCCACCATTGTTCCTGTTCCCAAGAAAGCTAAGGTAACTGAGCTAAACGACTACCGCCCCGTAGCACTCACTTCCGTCATCATGAAGTGCTTTGAGAGACTAGTCAAGGACCATATCACCTCCACCCTACCTGACACCCTAGACCCACTCCAATTTGCTTACCGCCCAAATAGGTCCACAGACGATGCAATCTCAACCACACTGCACACTGCCCTAACCCATCTGGACAAGAGGAATACCTATGTGAGAATGCTGTTCATCGACTACAGCTCGGCATTCAACACCATAGTACCCTCCAAGCTCGTCATCAAGCTCGAGACCCTGGGTCTCGACCCCGCCCTGTGCAACTGGGTACTGGACTTCCTGACGGGCCGCCCCCAGGTGGTGAGGGTAGGCAACAACATCTCCTCCCCGCTGATCCTCAACACTGGGGCCCCACAAGGATGCGTTCTGAGCCCTCTCCTGTAATCCCTGTTCACCCACGACTGCGTGGCCACGCACGCCTCCAACTCAATCATCAAGTTTGCGGACGACACAACAGTGGTAGGCTTGATTACCAACAACGACGAGACGGCCTACAGGGAGGAGGTGAGGGCTCTCGGAGTGTGGTGTCAGGAAAATAACCTCACACTCAACGTCAACAAAACTAAGGAGATGATTGTGGACTTCAGGAAACAGCAGAGGGAACACCCCCCTATCCACATCGATGGAACAGTAGTGGAGAGGGTAGCAAGTTTTAAGTTCCTCGGCATACACATCACAGACAAACTGAATTGGTCCACTCACACAGACAGCATTGTGAAGAAGGCGCAGCAGCGCCTCTTCAACCTCAGGAGGCTGAAGAAATTCGGCTTGTCACCAAAAGCACTCACAAACTTCTACAGATGCACAATCGAGAGCATCCTGTCGGGCTGTATCACCGCCTGGTACGGCAACTGCTCCGCCCTCAACCGTAAGGCTCTCCAGAGGGTAGTGAGGTCTGCACAACGCATCACCGGGGGCAAACTACCTGCCCTCCAGGACACCTACACCACCCGATGTCACAGGAAGGCCATAAAGATCATCAAGGACATCAACCACCCGAGCCACTGCCTGTTCACCCCGCTATCATCCAGAAGGCGAGGTCAGTACAGGTGCATCAAAGCTGGGACCGAGAGACTGAAAAACAGCTTCTATCTCAAGGCCATCAGACTGTTAAACAGCCACCACTAACATTGAGTGGCTGCTGCCAACACACTGACACTGACTCAACTCCAGCCACTTTAATAATGGGAATTGATGGGAAATGATGTAAATATATCACTAGCCACTTTAAACAATGCTACCTTATATAATGTTACTTACCCTACATTATTCATCTCATATGCATACGTATATACTGTACAATATATCATTGACTGTATTCTTATGTAATACATGTATCACTAGCCACTTTAACTATGCCACTTTGTTTACATACTCATCTCATATGTATATACTGTACTCGATACCATCTACTGTATCTTGCCTATGCTGCTCTGTACCATCACTCATTCATATATCCTTATGTACATATTCTTTATCCCCTTACACTGTGTACAAGACAGTAGTTTTGGAATTGTTAGTTAGATTACTTGTTATTACTGCATTGTCGGAACTAGAAGCACAAGCATTTCGCTACACTCGCATTAACATCTGCTAACCATGTGTATGTGACAAATAAAATTTGATTTGATTTGATTTGATTTGTTGTTCTGCGCCGTTATACGTCTGCCTGTTAGCTTACAAATTCTTGCCATTCTCCTTTGACCTCTCTCATCAATGAGCTTTTTCGCCCACAGGACTGCTGATGACTGAATGTCTTTTGTTATCGCACCATTCTCGGTAAACCCTAGATATTGTCATGTGTGAAAAGCCCAGGATGGTGCCCGTACTTGAGATACTGGATCCGGCGCACAGATGATCATACCACACTCAAAGTCGCTTAGGTCAATCGTTTTGCCCATTCTAACGATCAATCGAGCAGTAACTGAATGACTTGATGCCTTTCTGCCTGCTTTATATAGCGAGCCACGGCCACGTGACGTGACTCACTGTCTGTAGAAGCGATCCACTTTTGTGAACGGGGTGGTGTACCTAATAAAATGATCGGTGAGTGTATACTTCCGTTAACTTTTTGAACTGTTACCAGGTTACCTTCAGACGAGTCTTGTGAGGCTGGGTGTCTTAGAGCAAAACAACCGACCTTTCAATAGAGGGGTCATTTTTTTATAACCTTTATTTAACAAGGCAGTTAAAGTTAACTCAGTTAAGAACAAATTCTTATTTACAACGATGGCCTAGGAACAACTGCCTTGTTCAGGGGCAGAACAACAGATTTTTACCTTGTCAGCTCAGGGATTCAGTCTTACAACCTTTTGGTTACTGTCCCAATGCCCTAATCACTAGGCTACCTGCCGCCCCGTGTGTTATTAGTGTGCAACCCAAACTTTTACAAACAGAAATTGGCAGATCTGCGCTATCGACTTCAGACAAGTCCTGTGACACTTGTGGGGGTTGATTTTTAGGAGGTCTCATGCTCTGAAAAACACAGATGTAGCTCGGGCCACCTTCCTCCGCAGATGTGTAAGGCCTCCATTGGCGGATGAGATTTCCGCGGGGGCTCAGACATCGACTCTAGGGTGTTTAACAAATCTTCTTTTATGAAATGGACGTTGTTAAAGGATGAAAAGAGAAGACAGGAAAACGACCTGTAATGAAAGGGGAGTACAGTTTACACGTGGCTGGTAGACAAACACATTCATCTCTCTGCTTGACATACAGTACTGTTGCAGGATCTTTAGCAGTGTTGATACAGACACAGGCTAGTTCTATTCCAATCCAAGGAGGCACAGGGAGACACTTCTGTCCTGTTTTGATCTGGCATCGCTTGAAGGGCAGAAATCATGGACATGTGACGGATTCTCCGTCTCCTGCCTTGCAGAGTTTCTGGGCTCAGATGCATGAGTCACCAGAGGCAAGGTTGTATGTCCACTATGTATTTGTATTCAAACTGTCATTCTCACTTTCAATAAAACAAGCACCCGTGGTTGGGTAAACCCCTGGTGTCTCTAAATGAAATATCATAGACTCATAGTGGATAGAATCCCATTCATATATCACTCTATGACTGAGATGACTGAATTATTATTTGTTTATTTTTAAACAGTTGCATTTCTGGTGTATTATGTTAAGTAATTTACCTTTGCGACAACTGTCCAAAATATAAAAGGCGTCTGAAAGCATTTTCTCTGCTCCTTATTATTTCTTATCCAGTGACCACAAGGGGGCACACTTATTCCTTCACAGTGTGTTTGTGGGCTGGGAGAGTCTGACTCACTCTGTCGTTCCATCAGATTTTAAAGTACAGTGTGTGGAGACACATTGAGCACAATCCACCAATCTAACAAATCTCTCAACAACTAACAAACACGTGCCCACATGCACACATGCAGGCACGCCGTCATTGCACACGAGCAAAAGCTATGCCTTTTCACTCACACTGTTCATGTACACAGCCATACAAACACACCGAGAGACATATTATTTCTGGAAAGCAAGGCTGACTAGGCCTCAACGGTCACCAACACAGAATAACGCACACAGCGCAGTCAAATAAACCGAGAAGCAAGTACTTAGAAAGTGTAATGAAAGTACTCCATCAAAGGTATAGCTAGCTCTACACTTAACACTTGTTCATGCCTTTGGCAGTGAAAGATTTGGAGTCTTACTCCAGTGATTTTTTCCCCCCTTCGTGAATTAATTAGTCTTTGCCAAAGCTGGACACATTTGTCATTTGAATTTATGCTAATGAGCAGCAAGGTTTTCGCCGAGGAGCTGATAGGGCAGAGCAGCTGGTCTCTCCTTATGGGCCCTAACTGTCCTCCTTCCTCCCTCCATCTATCTCTCCATCTATAGTACCAGTCAAAAGTTTGGACACACCTACTCATTCAAGGGTTTTTCTTTATTTGTACTATTTTCTACATTGTAGAATAATAGTGAAGACATCAAAACTATGAAATAACACATGGAATCATGTAGTAACCAAAAAGGTGTCAAACAAATCAAAATATATTTTATATTTGAGATTCTTCAAAGTAGCCACCCTTTGCCTTGATGACAGCTTTGCACAATCTTTGCATGATCTCAACCAGCTTCACCTGGAATGCTTTTCCAACAGTCTCGAAGGAATTCCCACATATGCTGAGTACTTGTTGCCTGCTTTTCCTTCGCTCTGCGGTCCAACTCATCCCACACCATCTCAATTGGGTTGAGGTCGGATGATTGTGGAGGCCAAATCATCTGATGCAGCATTCCATCACTCTCCTCTTTGGTCAAATAGCCCTTATAGCCTGGAGGTGTGTTGGGTCATTGTCCTGCACCCCCACACCATCACACCTCCTCCTCCATGCTTCACGGTGGGAACCACACATGCGGAGATAATCCGTTCACCTACTCTGGTTCTTAGAAAGACACAGCGGTGGAACCAAAGATCTCGCATTTCTGGACATTTCCACCAGTCTAAAGTCTCTTCTTATTATTGGTGTCCTTCAGTAGTGGTTTCTTTGCAGAAATTCAACCATGAAGGTCTGATTCACGTAGTCTCTGAACAGTTGATGTTGAGATGTGTCAGTTACTGTTACTCTGTAAAGCATTTATTTGGGCTGCAATTTCTGAAGCTGGTAACTCTAATGAACTTATCCTCTGCAGCAGAGGAGCTTGAGGGTTTTTGCGATTGCACTTGAAGAAACTTTCAAAGTTCTTGAAAGTAATGATGGACTGTCATTTCTCTTTGCTTATTTGAGGTGTTCTTGCCATAATATGGACTTCCACAAATGAACTTTTAACAAGACACAATTGAAATGCATTCCAGGTGACTGCCTCAAGGTGGCAAACATCAAAGCAAAGGGTGGCTACTTTGAAGAATCTCAAATATAA
Source organism: Oncorhynchus mykiss (assembly GCF_057628025.1). Lineage (NCBI taxonomy): Eukaryota > Metazoa > Chordata > Actinopteri > Salmoniformes > Salmonidae > Oncorhynchus > Oncorhynchus mykiss. The sequence goes on along the minus strand of NC_143027.1, from coordinate 16,345,373 downwards.
AAAATGTAACACTTTTTTGGTTACTACTGTACATAATTCCATGCGTTATTTCATAGTGTTGATGTCTTCACTATTATTCTACAATGTAGAAATAGTAAAAACAAAGAAAAACCCTTGAATGAGTAGGTGTGTCCAAACTTCTGACTAGTACTGTATCTCTCTCTCTCTCTTCCTTTGGTTCACCATCTCTATCTCCCTACATTGTCTTCTCATCCCCGCCTCCTATCCCCCTGTTGGTCCGGGCTCCATGACCTGTCACTGGAGAGGGGTCTGCCTATGTCCCAGGCTGATAAGGCAGATAATTATCCACCACTTCACAGACTAGGGAAGTGGATTGTGGAACACACACTACATGCACACACACATTCTTCACAATCAGAGTACGGAGTAGCACAATTCACATAAGAAATATACTTTGACTGACACAATAGTGTCCTAAATACTTTTCTGTCATTTTTTAAATATTTTTTTATTCTTCACACAGAGCCATAGTAATTCCATTACCACCATTTCTTTATACGTACAAACCAAAAAGTCAAATTGCATTACTAAATGGGAAATTATTTGTCATATATTCAGTCCAAAATCTCCATGTGGATACCATCTGAGGTGAAAAATGGATTTAAAAAAAATGTGCAATCTACTATGGCAGTCACAACTTTACTCTAATATGTGAATTAACCTAATATAAGACCTTAAAAAATAATCTGAGATAGTGGAAAACCAGGGGGTGGGGGGTCTGAAACAAAGGAGTTCTATCTCATATAGCCACAATGACAAAAACAACCCAACTCGTTCCCCCTCTCCACTCTTCAACAGTGGGCTGGTGGGAGTAAAAGCAGCTTAAGAAGTCGGTGGTATGTCCTGGCAGCGATTTGAGGGTCTGAGCGGAGCATTCAAATCGAGCCTCCCAGTCTCTCCATTTGGTGGAGTAGACATAAGCACTTTGCAGCTCTGTCTGTAATTTTCTAACGCATTGCTGGGGAGAAAGTAGCCCACGTAATGCTTTGTGTTGCCTATTCCAATTTGAACTTTGCTTCAAGTGGGAGTCAAATGGCTGAGAAAGTGTATTATTAGACAATCCTGCAAGCAACAGCATGCATTTACTTTCTCTCTCTGCCTAGTATTTATGGGTAAAGTGAAATATCCCTGTATTGTGTTTTATGTTTGCTGACCTTTCTATCGAAATGAAAAATGTGATTACACGGAAGTCTGTGAATCACCTTTTCAGTATATTTCTTGATTGTGGGTATTATTTGGTAATGACAAAGGTGTAAAGACAGTTTTGATAGTGTTCCACGTGCACTGTAACACATTAGGCCTAGACCTTAATTAAACACAATAGAATGCCAAGCTGCATAAATTGTTGATTGTCAAGCAGAAAACTGCTTGAATGACTCAAAGTTTGATCAAATGTAAATGTTATATGTAGGCCTATAATATCAAATATATACATTGTTTTTAGTTGTTTGTTCTGAACCATGTTCTTTCCTATCTAGTATCTACAAAGATATTGGATATTACTTTGTATTCATCATTACTCTTTATCCATGAGGTTATTCAATTGTAGCATACACCATATTGTGGAGACAGGCCTATAGGTGTGCTCAGGATAATATTCCTTGGTAGCACTGATGCTCCTAACTTATAAAAATTAGGAGCACCACATACAATTTAGGAGCACCAGAAAAATAATTGTTTAAAGTGATTGAGCTACATGTATAGCCTAGTCTGAGTATCAGTCCATTTAGCAAACATTACACTCCTTGCCAGACCTTGTCATTGCCAAAGAGACTGGCCTTTCGGCAATATCAATGTTTGATTTTCGCTGGATTTATGGTGGAGTTGCTCATTGGTTGTGGATATAACATGGAGAAAAAATGTGATAGAGTTCAAGTCAGTAGAGGCTCCTCAGAGGAGAAACGGGAGGACCATCCTCTTACTCTGTAGGCTAGCACCATGGTGTAGATGGAGGACAGCTAGTTTCCATCCCCCTCTGGGTACATTTACTTCAATACATAACCTAAGAGGCTCATGGTTGTCAACTCTTTCCATAAACTTACATAGTAATTATCTTCCGGAGGACGTACTTCAACCTATCAGCGATTTTGCTGCGTGAACTGACATGTTGTCCACCCAATCAAAGGATCAGGGAATGAATCTAGAATTGAAAGCACACGCTACAGCTAGCTAGCACTGCAGTGCATAAAATGTTGTGAGTAGTTGACTCAGAGAGAGAGAAAGACAATAGTTGAACAGTTTTGAACCAATCAATTTATTTAAAAATGAAGGAAAAGCAAGAGAGAGAGAGAGATTTTTAAAACTTTCACTTAGCTAGCAAATACAGCTAGCTGGTTTAGCTTACTCAAACACCCGCCCAAACAGAGAAGGATGCTATGTTTGCTAGCTGGTTATGGCTATCCAACACTGGAACTCTTCCAAATCAAGCTAAGCTTTTGTTTTTATTAATCTATTGCCAATGGGGCATGCCGGTGTAACTGCTAAACTGCTTGCTGACTGTACACTGCACTGCATGATGGTAGCAGGTTTACTAACACGTTAGTTCTTGTAGCTATGCTGACTATGATGTTAGCTTAGCTAATATGGTGACAACGATGCAGGATTCGTGTAGCGGTTAGCAGCTTGGAAAGCTGATTTGTTGTGCACAGTCCACAAGCGAAGGGAAAAGGTGAGAGGAGGAGAGCGCATAGATTCGAGAAGGAATTATGTGATCATGCTGTTTGTATGTGGCTGCTATGAAAGTTAACTGTGTTTGGGTGTGATTAGGGGTATATTCATTTAGCCGATTCTGTTAAAAAACATTTCTTAAACAGAAGCAAATGGAACCAAATGGGGATAAACATACCTGAATTTGTCCAATAGAAATGATTGTTTGTAACTATTAGACTAAAGATTACACCCTATATCAGCTAGATGTAGGCAAGAGTGTGCAAGGCGGTATTGAATGTGTCGTTGTCTGTCACCTTGATTACTATAATTTTTATCTCGACCTGTGCACCTATATTGTAAACTTTTATTCATAGGCTAGGTTGTTGCAAGCTCATGATGGGTATAGATACATTTTTTATATTATGTTGTACCCTAAACCTATCAATGTTACATTGAACTGGGTGAATGGAATATGACTGACAGTCATCCAAAATGCTTTAATAGAAATAAGACCAATAAGGCTATTCTCATTTTTTTTAAATTGCGTACTTGCCCATCTTAAACCGCACCGACCGCCATTGGTTCCAATAATTGCAGAATCTTTGTGATTGGAGGACAGCTGTGAGGGTGATCAAATCCTCTGTTCTCCTCAAGCTCATTATTACATTTCTTTCTTGTATTTTCTTTTTGGTCGGATTTAAAAGTGTCTCTCCACAAGTTCCGCTGCTTGTCGTTGACACTGCTGAACACCCCTAATATCCTAACTGAGTTGGCAGTAAGGGGGACCACCATGGAAGAAACACATGTCTTTGCTAATGGTTTAAAAAAATAAAATAATATGTCCTGCTCCAGATCAATTAACTTTTTGTCCTGAATACAAAGTGTTATGTTTGGGGCAAATCCAATACAACACATTACCTAGTACCACTCTTCATATTTTCAATCATAGTGGTGGCTGCATCATGTAATGAGTTTGCTTGTAATTGTTATGGACTGGAGATATTTCAGGATTAAAAATAAACTGAATGGAGCTAAGCACAGGCAAAATCCTAGAGGAAAACCTGGTTAAGTCTGCTTTCCACCAGACACTGTGTATTTCTCCAAAGCTCAGTTGTCCTGAGTCTGCACAACACTGCCAGGGCCTAGGATCAAGGGGGACTGAAGTTTTTTACTACTATATCTCTTGACACATTGATGAAAATAGTCTTGGCCTCTAAACCTTCAAGCTGCATACTGGAACCTATTCCAACTAACCTTCTAAAAGAGCTGCTTCCTGTGCTTGGCCCTCCTATGTTGAATATAATAAATGGCTCCCTATCCACCGGATGTGTACCAAACTCACTAAAAGTGGCAGTAATAAAGCCTCTCTTGAAAAAATCTAACCTTGACCCAGAAAATATAAAAAACTATTGGCCTATATCGAATCTCCCATTCCTCTCAAAAAATAAGTTAAACAATGTATATGAAACGCTTCAGTCTGGTTTTAGACCCCATCATAGCACTGAGACTGAACTCATGAAGGTGGTAAATGACCTTTTGATGGCGTCAGATGAGACTCTGCATCTGTCCTCGTGCTCCTAGACTTTAGTGCTGCTTTTGATACCATCGATCACCACATTCTTTTAGAGTGATTGGAAACCCAAATTGGTCTACACGGACAAGTTCTGGCCTGGTCTATCTTGTCTTGGACATTTCGGTGTTCTTCAAGGTTACGTTTTAGGACCACTATTGTTTTCACTAAATATTTTACCTCTTGGCGATGTCATTCGGAAACATAATGTTAACTTTCACTGCTATGTTGACGATACACAGCTGTAAAACTAACCTCGCTGGAAGCCTGTGTTTCAGACATAAGGAAGTGGAGTGGCGAATGTTTCACTTTTAAACTCGGACAAAACAGAGATACCGGTTCTTGGTCCCTAGAAACAAAGAGATCTTCTGTTGGATCTGACAATTAATCTTGATGGTTGTACAGTCATCTCAAATAAAACTGTGAAGGACCTCGTCGTTACTCTGGACCTTGATCTTTCTTTTGACGAACATATCAAGAATATTTCAAGGACAACTTTTTTCCATCTTTGTAATATTGCAAAAATCTGAAACTTTCTGTCCAAAAATTATGCAGAAAAATGAATCCATGCTTTTGTCACTTCTAGATTAGACTACTGCAATGCTCTACTTTCCAGCTACCCGGATAAAGCATTAAATAAACTTAAGTTAGTGCTAAACACGCCTGCTAGAATCTTGTCTAGAACCAAAAAAATGTATCATATTACTCCAGTGCTACTCTCTCTACACTGGCTTCCTGTTAAGGCTAGGGCTGATTTCAAGGTTTTACTGATAACCTACAAAGGATTACATGGGCTTGCTCCAACCTATCTTTCCGATTTGGTCCCGTACCTACACGTACGCTACAGTCACAAGACGCAGGCCTCCTTACTGTCCCTAGAGTTTCTAAGCAAACAGCTGGAGGCAGGGCTTTCTCCTATAGAGCTAAATTTTTATGAAATGGTCTGCCTATCCATGCGAGAGTCACACACTCGGTCTCGACCTTTAATTCTTTATTGAAGACTCATCTCTTCAGTTGGTCCTATGATTGAGGGTAGACTGGTCCAGGGGTGTGAAGGTGAACTGCAAGGCACTGGAGCAACGAACCGCTCTTGCTGTCTCTGCCTGTCCGGTTCCCCTTCTCCACTGGGATTCTCTGCCTCTGACCCTATTACAGGGGCTTAGTCACTGGCTTACTGGTGCCCTTCAATGCCGTCCCTAGGAGTGGTGTATCACTTGAGTGGGTTGAGTCACTGACCTGATCTTCCTGTCCGGGTTGGCGCCACCCTCGGGTTCGTGCCGTGGGGGAGGTCTTCGTGGGCTATACTCGGCCTTGTCTCAGGTTAGTAGGTTGGTGGTTGAAGATATCGATCTAGTGGTGTGGGGGCTGTGCCTTGGCAAAGTGGGTGGGGTTATGTCTTGTCTGTTTGGCCCTGTCCGGGGGTATCGTCAGAGAGGGCCACAGTGTCTCCCGACCCCTCCTGTCTCAGCCTCCAGTATTCATGCTGCAATAGTTTGTGTTGGGGGGCTAGGGTCAGTCTGTTATATATGTAGTTTTTCTCATGTCTTATCCGGTGTCCTGTGTGAATTTAAGTATGCTCCCTCTAATTCTCTCTCTCTCTTTCTCTCTCTCTTCTCTTGGAGGACCTGAGCCCTAGGACCATGCCTCAGGACTACTTGCTGTCCCCAGTCCATGTGGTCATGCTGCTGCTCCAGTTTCAACTCTTCTGTCTGCGGCTATGGAACCCTGACCTGTTCATTGGACGTGTTACCTTGTCCCGGACCTGCTGTTTTTTGACTCTCTCTCTCTACCACACCTGCTGTCTCTAACACTGAATGATCAGCTTTGAAAAGCAAACTGACATTTACTCCTGAGGTGCTGACCTGTTGCACCCTCTACAACCACTGGGATTATTATTATCTGACCCTGTTGGTCATCTATGAACTTTTGAACATTTTGGCCATGTTCTGTTATAATCTCCACCCGGCCACCCCTCAGAGCCTAGTTCCTCTCTAGGTTTATTCCTAGGTTCTGGCCTTTCTAGGGAGGTTTTCCTAACCACGTGCTTCTACATCTGCATGAATTGCTGTTTGGGGTTTTAGGCTGGGTTTCTGTACAGCACTTTGTGACATTGACTGACATAAAAAGGGCTTTATAAATACATTTGATTGATTGATTGACTGGGAGATCAATTCACCTTTCAGCAGGACAATAACCTAAGACCTGAAAATATTGCACAATCTAGGTGTCGAAAGCCCTCATAGACTTACCCCAAAATAATGTAGTCACTGCCAAAAGTGCCTGTATTGACTAAGGTGTGTAAATACTTATGTAAATGAGACATTTCTGTATTTCATCTTCAATAAATTAGCAAAAAATTCTAAAAATATGTTTTCACTTTGTCATTATTGGGTATTGTGTGTAGATGGGGTTGAACAAAATATATTTAATCCATTTTGAATTCAGGCTGTGACACAAAATGTGTAATAAGTCAAGGGGTTTGAATACATTTTGAAGGCACTGTAGCTCGTCTTTAGGACACTCCCAATGTGTGAAAACATTTGACAAAGTATTGTTCCAATGGTGAAATATCCATTTAATTATACTGTACTGTAAGTATCAAATTGAGTTGTAATGTAGATCTGTTGATACTGGACATCCCTCCTCTGCCTTACAGCTCCAGTCCTTCAATGGTCAGAGACAGCAGGTTTTAAGTTTTCATCAGCACCTCTTTGGATTATGGCTACAGACCCAGTGGGTCGAACAGTGTGTTATAGACCCAGGTTTGGCTCACACTCCACTCTGAAGTGAAACATAGAGTGGGAAAGGTGAGCCTGAGGTTTCAACGTACTGAGTGAGAGATGGAGGAACTGAATTAAACTTTATTATTCATCACAACGTTGGCAGCTTTTAGGCTATAACACAATATATCCATTTGCATCTTTCGTACACCCACTTTCTTATCTCTCACATTAAGCATGGAACTGCTCTCTGCCCAAGGCTCCAAGCCCATCTGAGTGTCACAGGACAAGATAGTCCCAGAGGAATGTTTATACTGACGGGGACTGCCAAGCATTATCTGTCAGAGGTTCATTGTCGGAATCACAAGGGGTCGATTTAGTTCATAACATTGTATCATTATAGACAGTATGCTGACGGTCGATACCAGGAATTTTAATATGTTCTTGATCTTTATGAATTGACTGAGGTTAGGGAAGATACAAAGTGATGCAAATCTGAGACAGTTGTTGATTTGAGTTATTTAGTGAAAATGCGTAGTGATGCTGAGGCCTTGTTTCAGTCTTGTTTTTTTTCCTGATGAAGATACTCACTGCAACCTGTAATGCTAGTGCCTTAAACTTTCAGACGCAGGACACTTTCTTCAGGTCCATGGTGCTTGCTGGCTGCTAGGATCAGTAGCTGCTTGTCTGAGATGAGGAGAGACGGGCACATACAGCCCTGATGAGGGGGTGAGGATTGGGATTGAGGGGTGAGGAAAGGGAGCTAGAGAGTGAGGTGAGAGTTGGGGTAAGGAGTAGAGAGTGGAGAAGGATTGCTACATGGTTTCATGGACATGTATGTAGCAGTGGAGGCTGGTGACTTAAAAAATTGAGGACGGGAGACCCACGGTATAGGCACAGAAATGCACGGAGATGTTAAAGCGTGTTTACCCAGACAGAGAGACAACAACTGATAGACTGAGCTTGATTTATGCATGTGTGTAGGCTGTAGGCCTTATAAAACATTTACTCACATCTGTCATCACTATTATGTTGATTGATTCATTCCAGTTAATAATTTTGGATTGAAAATGTATTGGCAGCCGAGCTAACCCAATTTTGAATATAAACCAAATTTGATCACATTCACATTTTCTCCTGACACACAAATGGACTAGAAATACATAACGTTAACAATTACTTACCCTGAGTAAATGGACAGCATCTGCTTTTATTAGCAGCCACAGTTGATCAGACTGAATTTATTTTCTTATTTTCATCCCCTACAGCATGTCAGGTCTCTAATGTTTAGATGTAGCCTAAGCTATGTAATGACTTTTGTCTTGTGTCTGTCCGGAGTGATTGTGTGTTATCATCTTTGCTAAATAAACACCAGAGAAAAGTGGAACGCCTACTTGAGCGTGTGCAAAAAAAATGCGCTGCGTCAACTTCTTTCTTTAATCTAACTTTTCATGGATGATACGATGGAAGCTATCAAATCATTCTGAATTGATTTCAACATCCCAGAAAATACAGTAGAAAGTTCCATATATTCAGCAAGTAAAGCATCGTAACGTGCAATTACCTCTGCAAGCTCCTTGTAGTTGCCATTGATAGCAGAACGTTCCCTCTTGTCATGTCCTCTAAAAGCCAATTATTGCATGCCCAAAAACGCAGTGGTGTTGAAAAGCCATTTGAGAACATCATTGTTTCTTCTTACTTCTCACTGTGTTGCGCAGTTTGAATACGCAGACCTTAGACACGATCGATGCGCCATTTTCCCAGAAGCTTGAATCTGATGTGAGCATTTATATGCTCCCTGCTTTTGTTTAGCTGATTAGCTGAACGATCAGGTTACTGTAACCCTCTTTCGCCCAACGTTCAGACTTTCCAAAAAGCAGGCAAGGCCAGCAATACAGGCAGCCTGATGAAAGGCTCCCTGTTGACCAGCTATACCTTTTCATCCTTCTTCATGAAACTGATCTCCTTTACTGGCTCAAATAGCCGATCAATCAGCCTGTTACCAACCCTTAGTGAACTTTGGGGGAAAAATGGTGTTTGACCAGATACAATGCTATTTTACAGTAAATAAATTGGCAACCAACTTCAGCACGCTTATAGGGAAGGACATTCAACAAGGACAGCACTTACACAAATGACTGATGATTGGCAGAGAGAAATTGATGATAAAAGAATATGGGGGCTATTTTGTTAGACTTCAGTGCGGCTTTTGACATTATCGATCATAGTCTGCTGCTGGAAAAACATATGTGTTGTTGCTTTACACCCCCTGCTATATTGTGAATAAAGAGTTACCTGTTTAACAGAACATAGAAGGTGTTCTTTAATGGAGCCTCTCCAACATAATCCAGGTAGAACCAGGAATTCCCCAGGGCAGCTGTCTAGGTCCCTTACTTTTTTCAATCTTTACTAATGACATGCCACTGGTTTTGACTAAAGTTAGTCCATTCACTAAACTCTAAGTCTCAACTAAATCTTCTAATAAATAATGTGGCAATTGAGCAAGTTGAGGTGACTAAACTGCTTGGAGTAACCCTGGATTGTAAACTGTCATGTCAAAACATATTGAAACAACAGTAACTGAGATGGGGAGAAGTCTGTCCTTAATAAAGCGCTGCTCGACTTTCTTAACAGCACTATCAACAAGGAAGGTCCTACAGGCCCTAGTTTTGGCGCACCTAGACTACTGTTCAGTTGTGTGGTCAGGTGCCACAAAAAGGGACTTAGGAAAATTTCATTTGGCTCAGAACATGGCAGCACCGTTGGCCCTTGGATGTACAGAGAGAGCTAATATTAATAATACGCATGTCAATCTCTCCTAGCTCGAAGTTGAGGAGAGATTGACTTCATCACTACTTTTATTTATGAGAGGTATTGACATGTTGAATGCACCAAGCTGTCTGTTTGAACAACTGGCACACAGCTCGGACACCCATGCATACCCCACAAGACATGCCACAAGAGGTCTCTTCACAGTCCCTAATTCCTGAACAGACTATGGGAGGCGCACAGTACTACATAGAGCCACGACAACATGGAACTATATCCACATCAAGTAACTGATGCAAGCAGTAAAATTAGATTTAAAATACAGATACAAATACACCTTATGGAACAGCGGGAACTGTGAAGCAACACAAACATATTCACAGACACAAGCATACACACACACAATATCATACGCACTATACACACATGGACACATAGATTTTGTATTGTAGATATGTGGTAGTGGTGGAGTAGGAGCCTGAGGGCACACAGTGTGTTGTTAAATCTGTGAATGTATTGTAATGTTTTTAAAATGATATAAACTGCCTTAATTTTGCTGGACCCCAGGAAGAGGAGCTGCTGCCTTGGCAGAAGCTAATGCATATCCATAAAAGATACAAATACAATTTATTTGGTGACATATGAATATATTTAGTATAGTTCAATCTAAAATTGACAACTTTTTTAGTCTTTCACTATTTTCATTTTTATGAAATTTCACTGAGGAAGATGGTCCTCCCCTTCCTCCTCTGAGGAGCCTCCACTGGTATGTAGGGTGGGACAGGGAAAAGGAAAGGGTGCTGCTATCATGGGTGCTATTGGCAAGTTTTTTTTACAGTTACTGTATTTTGAAGGAACAAAGACCTGGGATAACCATTTGTTAGTCTGATTGAGATTCCCAGAATATTTCCTTTAAAAACAGGACATGAATTTAAGTGTTTGACTTAAAAATGTCCAGTTCTCATGGAGATTTTATTATCACCAAATGCAATTAGCAAGAACAATTTATAGGGCTGTGGGTTGTGAAATATAAAATCTGATTAAGCCCTCTGCATTTTTGGAAAATTGTATAATTACATGTTGAAGGTGTCTGGAATCTATTACAAAGTGAAGAGCAGCAATTTAACATGTGGGTTGGAGTAATGCTACAGACAGAACAATTATAAAAAGTGCATAAGGACTGCAGTGGTTAGAGCATTGAGCCAGTAACTAAAAGGTACTTTAAAAAAAAATGTTGATGTGCCCTTGAGCAAGGCACTTAACCCTAATTTGCTCCAGGGGCACCGTACAACTATGGCTGACCATTTTAAAACGAAGCATTTCACTGTACCTGTCCAGTGTGAGACAATAAAACATGTATTTTGTATTTGTTATGTACAGTAGCAAGAAAAAGGGCATACATGAACTCTGTCCCTTCATAGGCAATGGTAAACACTAGTAGAGACTGATGGTGAGTCGTAGCTAGATTGTTCAGCTGAAGTAAAACTGAAGTGTCACCAGAACTAAATTACAGAGGAGCACAAGTTTATGTGTGCACAACACTGAGACTGGTTGCCTAGTCACCAGCAGAAGATGGCTATATCCTGGTCCCAGAGAGGGGTGGAGATACTTGCTTACGCAGCAAAGTCCCTCAGTACAGGCTGAGATGGTCCCTAGTATCCACTCTAACCTAGGCATCCACGCTGACCTTTCCACTCTAATCGTGTTTATTATCATATGGTACAGTACATGCAACCAACCCCATTCCTTGATTCTCATCACATTCCTAATTTAACCTCACTCCATACCTTAACTCAACCACTCTCACAGATCAGATCACAGCTGACCATTGGGGGGGGGGTCATCTTACTTATCTGTGGCTTGAGTAAATTGTGCTCTGACCACCGCAGGGGCAGTGTGTGTCTAGTAAAAGGGCTTGTTGTTCTCTCAGCCCTATACTGGGCCCTCTCACACACACACACACACACACACACACACACACACACACACACACACACACACACACACACAGAGGGACAGTCAGATGGGCCGTGGCCCGAGACTCTTTGGCCTGTGGCTATAGACCGCGTGGCAATCGCCTCCCATGGACCCCTTTATAGGAGAGAAGTGCAAACAGAATTGACCTGAAGATGTTATTTTCAGAGGTCTGTTGACAGAGCCCAACTATCTATCTGTTGCTTCTTTATTCAGTCTCCACAGGAGGCTCCATAAGCAGGTTGTCTGTAGCCTGGCAACAGGTTAGACACAATTAAACTCGTTCACTGAATACTTGAAATTAATTTACAGCATGATATGGCTATATACTAACTAGATTTATATTTTTAAGAGGCTATTGTATTATTGTAAACAATCCTCCTCAAAGCAATGTTGTGTCTGAACAACAAATTGTGTTGTTGTGTAATGTTTTTTGACGATGTCCATGAGAAGGCAGTAAACAGGAAAATGTGGTGCACAAGTGCTGTTCTGTCTATTCCAAATGTTATGGTCATTTGTCAAATGTTGAGTATTGAGAGGGCTGTTTTGGAGAAAAAAAATGTTGGCCTCGGTGTGGTAACTGTTGGTTATCTGGTTGCACACTGCACAGGCAATAGCCTTATTCATTTGTGTTTTTTAGTCAGGCAGCACTGCAGACCACCATAGTTCTGAGGGTCCTCCTCCTTCTTGGCCATTAATAATGCAGAGTGTGGTTTTGAGAGATGAGGAAACAGTAAACAAGATTGTTGTCCATCCAGAGGGGTATCCTATGAAGCATGCTAGATCTACTCAGGATTTTCTAAAGCTAATCAGCTTCACGTCCCAGCTCAGTTTTCATCCGTACTACGACTGTGGATATTGCCCATCCGCCTGCAGCTAACTCTAGCAGGCTTGTAACTGCGCGTGCATGTCACACGTGGCTAGTTAAACGCCGTACTCTTCATTGAGACAATGCTGAAACATCAATCCGTGGGCAAGTCAGTGCCACATTTTCACTTGTGCTAAAATCAAAGTGAAGGAAAAGTTACAGTATCTTGCAAATTCGGCAGGCTATAGTGTAAAGTTTCAAATACATCCTGTCATTACTAAATAATGTGATAGGTATTTTAACTCCTCAAAACTGATTTGTATTATACTCCTCTGATGAGATGACATCATGACCAGATGAAGGCCATTGATTGATTTAGAATCACTGACAACAATCAAACTGTGAACGATTATTAATGCATATCTTATTAAATCTGACTGATTAGAAGCTAAGGAGAGATTTTACTAAAATGTCAATTACCTCCACAATAGTGTTGAATCACTTCATTCCATAGTTTTTATAGCTTCTCTACCATTAATAAACATACTATTTCATAGGAGAATATCAGACATTAAAACAAATACCAAAGGCAACAAAATAACTATGACATACTGTATGAGTCAGTGACGGGACCAAATGTACTTTTCCATGCCTACTTTGGACCTTTGAATCCTCTGGTCACTGTGTTAAAGAAACAGCATGTTGTAATTCCTTACGCTAACACCCAGGAACCTGTGTAGTGTCCTCCATGGATTTAATGGTTACAACAGCAACTCAATTTTGTTGTCAAATAAAGGAAGGTTGGGGAAAAAAAAGCATGGCCTTCTATCAGGAAATTGGACACATGCTATTATTAACAGTAGTAGAGCCATGACAGTGAACAGAGCCAGACCTGTGTAGGGGCCTTTTACCCCCCCCCCCCAACCAGCCACCATCTTCTGAAAAATGCACAACGCGAACAGAGGTGGGGTTGATGCAGGGACCTGCTTCCACCACGACTAACCGCTACATGTCCAGGGCCATTACTTATTTATAAGACATGCCTGGTAAGTGCCATAGTGGCCTTGCGATTTTTCCTCAGTGCCATAAGGGCACTTTCATACACCCTGTTTACATTTCAACCACTGGGAGAGGAGAGCGATAACAACAACAAAAAACACCCAATTAGTTACAGTGTCCAGAGCAAGGGCCGAAACCTGGGCCGACGAGATGACTCCGATAACTATTGGGATGTGTTATAGGACTCTACCCTGTGCTGGTCAAGATCAGGCTTATAGGAAGTGATGAATGAACTGCTTTTCCATTGGTCCAGTTTCCGTCTGAAGAAAAAAATAGAAATGCTTAGTTTTACCATCATTGCTAAATGTACGTTGGAATCAAAACGATGCAGTGATTAACGAAAAGGTTCTGTTTTCTGAGAAAGACCCTGCGTTCCCTTTGCATTGTCTATGCTTTTGAATGATTTTACCTCTTTCTCTATCCATTCTTTATACTTTTGATGAGAGAAGCAAAATTATTTTATTGTTTATTAATTTATTATTCTTGTCTAATTATCAGAAATATGCAAGAGACTTCAATGGTATGCTCATAAGAGATGTGCCAGGTACAGAAATGATGTGGTAAGTGTTGTCTTTCAATTCTGCATTCGCTATGATTATTTCTAATATATGACTAATTTGTAGAATTGTAGACTGATTTATTCATTCTACAAATAGTCGTGTTCCAGGGGTGTCTGTATTGTCCAATTCCACATGTGATTTGTGTCATTTTACATGGTCATTTTGTCCATCAATTCCATGTCATTGTAATACTAACATTATTACTTCCAACAAAAGCATTACAAGCAGCAGGGATTTCATAATATACATCTCTAAGGTAACTGTGGAGTGTGTGGGGGCTTCATAAATTTGGCACTTTGTAAAACAACAGTCCTTCCCTGCTACAAGGCAATTTTGGCACGTCGTAAAATACAGTCTTTCCCTGCTACAAGGCGAAGTGGGAGAATTATTTGTTATCAAGTCAACAAAGAAATGTGACAACCCTGTTGAGTCCTTCATCCCTTTGTGTAAAGTAATACTGAAGCAATTCAAATGTGTATTGAGGGTGAAAAGCCAATGGCTTATTGGCTTATTTCCAAACTAGGGTTGCAAAATTCCAGGAACTTTCAATAATTTCCCTGGTTTTCCAGAACTCCTGATCCGGACTTCCTGCTTATTTCCTCCTGATTCTGAGACTCCTCCAACTGGGATTTTGGGAAAACCAGGGAGTTTATTGAAAGTTTGCGGAATTTTGCATCCATCCCAAATCCAAACGAAATATCAAATATGATAATTTCAAATGTAACCTGCCTTTGCACGAGACCACATCTGGTATAGTTGTTAGTCTGCTGAACAGTGGTTGGCTAAGAACCAGGTTGTTGAATCTTCAAGGGAGATACAGTATATGGAAAATTGGGTCATAGACTGTAAAATGTTGCTTGTAGTATATGACTGTTTATCAAATAAATAGTCAAACACACAATAACAACAACACATCTACATGCTATTGAGGGGATTAACAGGTGTTGATGACATTGTTTTTAGGGTGGAAAAATATCTTAATACATATGTAATACTTACGTATATAGCGTATATCAAAATTATTTGTATTTCTGTAAATGTTTCAGTATGTTTAGTTAACATTGTGACAGACAGTTGATGTAGGTCAACTTTTCCTTTAGTTTTGTCTCTCAGTCTCTCAGCAGCCTCAGCCATGCCCTGTCTGTCTCAGGACACCGCTAAGCTCAGGCCTGCCAGTGTCACCAGGGAGACACACACTCTGAAAGAAGCTGTGCCAGTCAGATCTCAAACATGTCACTATACTGCACCGCCTGCTCTCTCAGTCCTCCCAAGTCCTCCTGGCCTCCACACCCCCAAAACCACCACCACTCATAGATACAAATCTAACCATGCTGGTCTGGGCTACCATACCACATACCAATGTCTGCCCTCCTGTCTCTCTCGCTCTCTCTCTATCCACCTCTAGACGGACAGGGGTGGGCTGCATTGGACGTGGGCCACCGGCGTCTTTGCCTGGGCCATCTGCTTGGCGAACCCTTGGAAGGATCGCCACGCATCTGCCAGCATTGCCGGGGGTGTCACGGGGCCGTCAGGCGTGATTGATCTGGTCCATTTAGTCGGAGCAGCCAACATAAACACCAGGCAGGCCACTACTCAGCCTGGCCAACTGGCCCACACACAGGCCCAGGCTCTATCTCTATGCCCACTAATCAGTCAACATGCCATCGCATGGCTGGTCCTCTGTCACTGCTCACTCCTCACTTGTCTCATTGTCAGGTTATTGCTTGACTATAACCAATTTTTCAGTTGAAAATGTTGTGTTCTAATTCAACTATACTTTGAAATAAGATATATTCATCTGAATATGATAAAATCATCTCCAGTTATCAGCCCAAACAGTAATCGTTCTAATATTTTTTATTATTCGGTTGATGATATTTCATAATTCAAGTTCAGTTTTGGATGTGATACGAGCCCTTATATGTATTGGATTATTCCATATGTGTTTTGCTCATCATGGCCCATTCACCAGTGGAAACATCAGAAGCAAGGTCATACAATACTATAAATGAATACTGGTCAGAGAAGAGTAGTGGCTTTTTATCTGACCTATAAAACTGGGATAATTCACATAGCACAGATATAGAATGTAATTCATCCAGTCCTCCAGTCTCTTTTTAAATGTTTTTATTAGTCACAGTTTAAATGATACTTAGAGGAACTAAAAAAGAGCCATCATCCCTACTCGTTGCTAGAGTTTGATTTTATATCCTATTATTGTCATCTATTTCCCAACTTATGCATATTCCATCCTCTTTATTGTTTGGTCTGTATTCTGGTACAACTCATCCCAGGGCCGAGATTGCATTGGTGTTTGTTTCCCTGAACAGAGAGATCATGGCTACAGCCCTTCATCCAGTGGCTATTTGTGCTCCGTGTGTATTGCATTACTTTGAAATTCAGCTCGGCCAAAGCTCTGACTTCTCAATGCTCCCTTTTAACAAGACCTGTGTTAGTCTTTGGGATTTGCCCACCGCCAGGCTATAAGGTTTTCCTTTACTGCTCAACCACATCACATGGACTTTTTTCCTCTTAGACGTCTGACTGCCGAAGAGAAATCGATTCTCGAGCTGCTCCATTTCACTACATAAATATAAATAATTGTTTAACCGTTAAAAGTCATGTAAGGTTTACTTGATTTGTTGATATAGATGTGACATTTAGCTGAAAGAGACGCTAGGTTTTAATTGAAAAATGAGAAATGCACTTGGGTGTGTCCATGCAGACTAAGTGGAGACTAAAGAACTCTGGGAAATTGTTAAGAGCAGGGAAACTTGGATGTCCTCTCAGTTAAATATTTTAAAAGTGGAGAATTTAAAGCTTGTTCTCTCAACACGTATCTCTCACTCTCTCTCTCTTTTGCGCTCTCTCTATTTTTCTCAATCTCTCCCTGTCTTTCTCAAGCTTTTACAAAGTGCCTTTGCTGAAAGAGGCAGAATGGAAAGGTTAGGTATGTGTGTATGAGTGTGTGTATTTTCATGTTATGAAATATCTCTTCAATACTTTCACAAAGTGTCTCTATGTGGTGGATGTGGGTATATCCAGTGATTAAATGAGGACACGTAGCCTCCCGAGTGGCGCAGTGGTCTAAGGCACTGCATCGCAGTGCTAGCGGAGACCCATGGGGCGGCACACAATTGGCCCAGCGTCATCCGGGTTAGGGGAGGGTTTGACCGACAGGGATGTTCCTATCCAATCGCGCACTAGCGACTCCTGCGGCGGTCGCCAGGTGTACGGTGTTTTCTCCGGCACATTGGTGCAGCTGGCTTCCGGGTTAAGCAGGTGTTGTGTCAAGAAGCAGTGTGCCTTGGCTGGGTTGTGTTTCGGAGGACGCACACTCTCGACCTTCGCCTCTCCCGAGTCCGTACGGGAGTTGCTGTACTGTATGACCTTGAATCTGATGTTTCCACTGGCGAACCAATTGGATACCATGAAATTGAGGAGGAAAAGGGGCAAAAAAATAACAATAATTGATGAGGACGAGTAAAGTACATCATAAGAAACCCTTTGTAATTAGGTTGAATACGGTTAAACCTGTAACAGACACAATGGACATAAGGAAATAAGTAATCATTAATACATACAGTATATTAGTTAAGAGCATCTTCACTTCCTCTGTCAGCGCTTGAGGGCCACCAGGGGGCCAGCCAAGCAATACCATGGAAAAACTTGACTAAGGAGAAACTGGCCTGGCCAGGAAGTATGTGGGAGCGTTGTGACAGTGTGGGGCTTTTCTCGTGTGAAATAAAAGCCCATGCAGCCCCAGAGAAAACCCCACCGGTAACGTCTGAAAAACCCAGCGGTACCGACCGAAAACCCCACCGGTAACGTCTGAAAAACCCAGCAGTACAGACAGAAAACCCTACTGGTAACGTCTGAAAAACCCAGCAGTACAGACAGAAAACCCTACCGGTAACGTCTGAAAAACCCAGCAGTACAGACAGGAAACCCCACCGGTAAAGACTGAAAAACCCAGCAGTACAGACAGAAAACCTCACCGGTGAAGACTGAAAATCTCACCGGTGAAGACTGAAAACCTCACCGGTGAAGACAGAAAACCCTACTGGTAAAGACTGAAAAACCCAGCGGTACAGACTGAAAACCTCACCGGTGAAGACTGAAAACCTCACCGGTGAAGACAGAAATCCCCACCGGTAAAGACTGAAAAACCCAGCAATAGAGACAGAAAACCCTACCGGTAAAGACTGAAAAACCACCCAGCAGTACAGACAGAAAACCATACCGGTAAAGACTGAAAACCTCACTGGTAAAGACTGAAAACCTACCCGTAAAGACTGAAAACCTCACCGGTAAAGACCAAAAACCTCACCGGTGAAGACTGAAAACCTCACCGGTGAAGACTGAAAACCTCACCGGTAAAGACTGAAAACCTCACCGGTGAAGACTGAAAACCTCACCGGTAAAGACCAAAAACCTCACCGGTGAAGACTGAAAACCTCACCGGTGAAGACTGAAAACCTCACCGGTGAAGACTGAAAACCTCACCGGTAAAGACTGAAAAACCCAGCAGTACAGACAGAAAACCTCACCGGTAAAGACTGAAAAACCCAGCGGTACAGACAGAAAACCCTACCGGTAAAGACTGAAAACCTCACTGGTAAAGACTGAAAACCTCACCGGTAAAGACTGAAAACCTCACCGGTGAAGACTGAAAACCTCACCGGTAAAGACTGAAAAAGCCAGCGGTACAGACAAAAAAAAGCATTTGTACAGACAGAAAAAACATTTGTACAGACAGAAAAAACATTGCTACAGACAGAAAAACCCACCAGTATAAAAAGAAAAACCCACCGGTACAGACAAAAATAATCCTGGACATTTTTGTTGACTTAATAAGGTACTCTTTTCTTCTTCGGCCACCTCCCTTTCTGTTTTTTTTGTGTCTGATCAGTCTGGAACATTATACCAAGGTCAATAAATGGAATAGAAGTTAAATGAAATAAATGGAAAAAAAAAAGTTTAATGATGAGAGGATTTATCTCTATTTAGATGCAGTAGGTAGAGGAGGGTGTATAAGCGTGTCTCCATTGGTGACATCCCATCACAGTGCAGTATGAAATGGTCTTGAAGTTGAATGAGTCGCTAACAAAAGCGAGAGGGATTTAGCACATGGAGGCACATCTCCAGGAAGTGTTTATGTTCCTGTTAAAGCCTTTCTCTGGCAGAAACCATTACATTAACGTCTCCTAGTTATTTGTTTTCATCTGAACATTTGGCCGTGGGGTTTATCCATCTTGACAAGCACATAATATGTATTTTGGTGCTTTGAGGAGGAATATGAGAGAGAGTAAAAGAAGGAGCTAGAGAAAGTTAGGACAGCCTCTGTGCTTTAGTCTTATTTTACACTCCCCAAAGATGCATTAAAGATCCCAATAATCCCCTCAAAATGACATCTTCACTCTCCTCTTTGAGTAGGAGGAATGCATCTCGGCCAAATTACTGAAGACATTCTAGGGAGTTAGGGACAATGTGACAAACACATAAAGATCCCAATGTAATTTGATTACGACTGAAGAAGTATAAATATGGAGTCTTCCTAGCATTCCACACTAAGCCAATTAGAAGCTCTAAATGAATTTGTGTCTGTGCAACACCTTGACTTCCCCAGCAGTCAAAAGGTAACAGGTTCAGGGCCTGTGAAAGCTGAGGCCCTGTTGAAGCAGGATCATGCCCATGGTCTTCTAATGGAGACTGAATTATACTGTTTGTTGCATTACTGTACCTGGATGGGAGGATTGTTTGACCTTTAAAATACCTCCAACACGTAAGCAGAGAAAGAGGTTACCGTTTGTTTTGAAGAAAATAGGTTACATGCATATTATTCCATTCCTAAAGAGTCACCACAGTTTCTCTATCACCCAAATCACATGGAACAGAGTGATCAAACAAGCAACTTCCAACGTTTCCACCTAAGGACATACAATGCCTTCAGAAAGCATTCACACCCCTTGACCTTTTCTACATTTTGTTGAGATGTTGTGTCTCTGGCCTACACACAATACCCCGCAATGTCAAAATGGAATTATGTATTTAGAAATTTGGAAAAATTAATTCAAAATGTAAATCTGAAATGTATTAATTCAACCTAATGCATTCAGGAGTAAACATTTGCTTAACAAGTCACATAATAAGTTGCAAGGACTCACTCTGTGCAATAATAGTGTTTAATATGATTTTTTAATGACTACCTCATCTCTGTAACACATAGAATTATCTCAGTAGAGCAGTGCATTTCGAACACAGATTCAACCACAAAGACCAGGGAAGTTTTTCAATGCCTCATAAAGTAATAAATAAAAAGCAGACACTGAATATCGGTTTGAGCATGGTGAAGTTACACTTTGGATGCTACATCAATATACCCAGTTACTACAAAGATACAGGCATCCTTCCTAACTCAGTTGCCAGAAAGGAAAGAACCACCTGCTCAGGAATTTTGCCATGAGGCCAATGGTGACTTTAAAACAGTTGCAGAGTTTAATGGCTGTGATAGGATGGATAAACAACATTGTAGTTACTCCACAATACTAACTAAAATGACGAAAAAATGGAAACTTGTATTGAATAAAAGTATTCCAAAACAAGCATCCTGTTTGCAACAAGGCACTAAAGTAATAGCGCAAAAAAATGTGGCTAAGCAACTAACGTTTTGTCCTAAATACAAATCCAATACAACAAATGACTGTGTACCACTCTCATTATTTTGAAGCATAGTGGTGGCTGCATCATGTTATGGGTATGCCTGTAATAGTTAAGGACTGGGGAGTTTTTCAGGATAAAAAATAAATGGAATGGAGCTAAGCACAGGCAAAATTATAGAGGAAAACCTAGTTCAGTCTGCTTCCCAGCAGATGCTGGGAGATTAATTCCCCTTTCAGCAAGACAATAACCTAAAACACAAGGCCAAATCTACACTGGAGTTGCTTACCAAGAAGACAGTGAATATTCCTGTGTGGCTGAGATGCAGTTTTGACTTAAATATACTTGAAATCTATGGCAACACTTGAAAATGGCTGTCTAGCAATAATCAACAACCAACTTGACAGAGCTTGTAGATGTATTTTTTTGAATAATGGGAAAGGTTGCACAATCCAGGTGTGGAAAGCTCTTAGAGATTTACCCAGAAAGACTAACAGCTGTAATTGCTGCCAAAGGTTATTCTACAAAGTAGAAGTATTGTGTGTAGATGGGTGAGAAAATGTTTTATTTAATCCATTTTGAATTCAGTCTGTAACACAAACACATGTGGAATAAGTCAAGCTGAATTAATTCTTTCTGAAGGCACTGTAGGTTGAAAGGTAAACTCCTAAGCTAGCTGTAAATGTATTGTTCTCCATACTTAAATTCATATATCCATTTGGTTTCATCTATATATTTATTTCTATTATGTTTTTTTTTTAACCTTTATTTTAACAGGCAGTCCCATTGAGACCGAGGTCTATTTTGCAATTGAGCCCTGCACAAATTACAAAAGAATGCAACATAAAATACACCAAATTACAAACACACTCAAGAAAAACAATCACATTCCTCAAAAAAGAGATCCCCAATCATGGACTGACCAAAAGGCACCAGTACATCCAGTTGCACACTCTTATAAAAAAGGGTTCCAAAAGAGTTCTTTGGTTATCCTGATAGGAGAACCCTTTTTGGTTCTAGGTAAAATACCTTTTTGGTTCCAGGTAGAGGCCTCTGTGGAAAGGGTTCTACATTGAACCAAAAGGGTTCTACATGGAACCAAAAAGGGTTCTTCAAAGTTTTCATCTATGAGGACAGCAAAAAAATCCCTTTTAAATTCTAATCTAGATAGAACCTTTTTTGAGTGTAGGGAATTCTGTAGATTGTTACTGACATGGGGTGCAAAGAAACTTAAAGCTGATTTACCTATCTCTGAATAGACCGAAGGGATTTCCAGAGTTAGCCATCCCTGAGACCAGGTATGGTGATTAGTACATCTAACAGTTATTAATTATGTTAGGTATGGCAGGAGTTTTTGTAAGTGAGCTTTATAAATAAAATGAGAGCAGTGAGTCGACATACAAGACTTCAAAAATGGCCTGGCCTTCCTACTTTCTGGTAAAGAATGCAGTGATGTGTACTGGACCTGTTACCTGTAATAAAATGAAGGGCACTGTGGTAAACAGCATTTAATGGCTTCTAGGAATCGATACGTTTTCATCAATGTATGGAACAAACATGGGACAGTGGGACATGGACACAGCTTGACTTTGGGACACTTCCAATATATGAACATGTTTGACAAGGTATGTTTCATGGGGGAAATCCTTTTAAGCTGCTCTTAAATGTAATCGAAAACGTAATCTACGTAATCCCCTAAAGTAATTATCCTGAGAGGGCCATAAACAATAACTAGTAAGGCTGCATACTCCAAGAAAGGTTCAAATCTCACCTTTCTGGTAAAAATAGTTATAAATTGTTGAGGTGTAGTCACTTTTCAGGACACAATCTCAAGTACCCAGTACAAATATGTTGAAAAAATCGGAAAATGAAATGAAATGAAATATTTTATATTTTGTATTTTCTATTCAACAAAACTGGATGAATATGGCTTGATATGACTTATATTTGTTCTAAATATAGTATACTCAATTTACAAAATGACCCACTATAATGTTTCACCTTCCTTATAACTGTAAAACACATATTTGTATATTTTGTTACAGAGAAAATGGTCTCTAAATGGTCTCTTTCTAAAGGTCTCTCTTGATCAAAATGTCTTCGCCCATCTTTGTGAATGTCTCATATAGCTCTAGTTGGATTTCTGAACTCGTTAGGAAACTCCCCTCCATCCCAAATTAATATTGTTAGTCTACGACAAACAGAAAGTGTTTTTTGTTTAAAATCTATGAATTATTTAAGTGTAGATTACTAGCTATAAATCGATCTCTGAATGTGCTACAGCGCCAAAACCACTCTCTCCTGCTGCGTTACGATGTAAGGAGTCCAGGAATATGTTAGTGGCTGAGATGTAGAGTTCAGCCAGGAGTTGATGGACAGTTGGAAGAGCGAATGAAATGGTAGGAGGGACATCTCAGCTTCAAGTGTTGTCACATTTCACATCCTGCTTCAATCAGGACGTGAGGATCAGGGCTACCACCCATCACAAGCCATTTCAATCTATGGTGTCCACATATTGGTTTTTAAGATAAAATGTTTGTTGGAACTGGTACCAGAACCATGCATTCTCCAAAACAGTAAACAGTGGTTTAAACACATATATTTCATATATCTCCAGACAGGAAGTATTCCCAATAAAAATCGAGTAAATACCGCACTAAACACACCATGATTATCCAGTTACATGGACATGCAGATAGCCTTGGATGTATTGTACTACGCTACACAGTTCTGACAGCTAACCCGTGAGTGATAGAGTAATTCATGGAAGGATCACTACCTTACAGTAATAATCCCAGCCAAGTTTTTCATCTCTCTCTCTCTCTCTCTCTCTCTCTCTCTCTCACTCTCTCTCTCGCTCCCTAGCTCGCTCTTTCTGTCTCTCTCTCTTCACCTGAGAGGCCTAGGGTGTTTGATGGGAGTTCAGCTTCTGCAATGTCTTCCTGTCTCTGGTGTTGTTCTACGGGATATTACACAAATTATCTCCCAGACGAAAGGTTACCCTGGGTACAAGGCCATTATTAATCGCTCAGCTCGTGGCATTTGCAGCCACTGGCCTATAATTACATCATTCCGGTGGCCCAGTTAGTTTTGTACTTGACTAATTGTGTGTTGAATCTGCTCTGAACCCCACAGAGTAGGGTGGTAGTATAGCTGGGCTGGTGGGCCATTGTGAAGAAGTAGTATGCAGTAATTGTCAGAGCTTAAAGTCAAGTGGAGTTGATAGAGCTGGTTGTCACAGGTCTTCTGTCTCTGAATCAAAGCTGTGTCGTTGTGTTGGATGTCAAGGACTTCTAGGGTTAGTCTGCAGTGGAGCTAGGTTGATTGGACCCCTGGTTGCTTTTTGTAACCTTCTGGCCTAGTGGGAGATGCAAAGCTCTCTGTGTGCTAGGCTGGACAAATGAAAAGCTAGTGGAATTAATGTGACTCCACTATTGTTTATGAAATGTTACAGAATTGGATTTAGACATTCAAAGCAAATCACACAATAATCTTAATCATGACACCAATCCACAATGTTTCCAGGTTTAGTGCCGTGAAAAAGTATTTGCCCACTTTCTGATTTTCTCTATGTTTGACACTGAATGTTATCAGATCTTCAACCAAAACCTAATATTAGATAAAGGCGACCTGAGTGAACAAAGAACACACAAATGTGATACGTATTTGACTTATTTAACAAACAAAGTTATGCAAAACACCCAATGCCCCTGTGTAAAAATGTAATTGCCCCCTTACACTCTAACTGGTTGTGCCACAATTAGCTGCAATGACTGCAACCAAACACTTTCTGTAGTTGTTGATCAGTCTCTCACATCTCTGTGGAGGAATTTTGGCCCACTCTTCCAAGCAGAACTAATTTAACCCACTGACATTTATGGGTTTTCATGCATAAATTGCTCGTTTCAGGTTCTGCCACAACGTCTCAATCGGGTTTAGGTCTGGACTTTAAATACAGTAGGACAATTCAAAACTAGAAATGTGCTGCTTTTCAGCCATTCTGATGTAGACGTGCTTGTGTGTTTTGGATCGTTGTCTTCCTGCATGATCCAGCTGCACTTCAGCTTCAGGATGGCCTGAAGTTCTACTTTAGAATTCTCATATACAGAGCAGAATTCAAGGTTCCTTCAATGATGGCAAGTCGTCCAGGTCCTGAAGCAGCAAAACATCCGCAAACCATCACACTACCACCAACATGCTTGACCGTTGGTGTGAGGTTCCAACTGTGGAATGCAATGTTTGCTTTTCGCCAGACATAATGTGACCCATTTCATCTTAAAAATCCACTTGTGAGTCATCTGTACATAGAAGTCTTGACAATCATCCAGGTGCTTCCAGAGGCTTTTTTTTTGGCAAACTTGATTCAACTTTCTGGATGAAATGGGTTCCTTTATGTCTGGTGAAAAGCATAACTTTGTTTATGAAATAAATCAAATAAGTATCCATTTTTTTGGTTATTTGTTCACTCAGGACTTCTTTTTGTAATATTAGGTTTTGATTGAAGATTTGACATATGCAAAAATAGAGAAAATCTGAAAGGGGGAAAATACTTTCCACGGCACAGCATCTTGCCATTGTCTCTCACACACGTGCACATTTACAAGAGTGCTTGCATGCGTTCACATGCACGCACACACTCTCACACATACACACAAACAAATACAGTATGTGTGCTTATCTATCACTTTCCATACCAATCTGTCGATGGAGGAGCATGTCACAGTAGCTTAACACTGATTAAGTGAGTCAAGACAGCAGCAGGCAGCAGCATTTCATTACGTTCCTTTACAGCCATTTCTCCATCAACACTCCTTTATGGGCCAAAAGCTCCCTCTCTGTGGGGATTTGGTGTTGTATGCTTTTCATTTGTGAGCGGATCGCATTTCAGGCAGGCAGCCCGCTTTTACAGTAACTCGTGATGACAATGCCATGGTACACAAATTACAGAGACACATTTCTAAGCCCTCCCCGCAGGAATAACAACTTATTTCGCCCACCATAAACACAATGGCATAATAACGGTCCCATTATGACAAAACCAGATTCCTTTTTTTCTGTAACAGGAGAGTACGCTTGGGAGATTTCACATGACAACCTCTTTTGAAGGATAAACATTTTCTTTGCTACGTTTTGAATTTCCCTTTTGCATAATATCCTCAATAGAGTTTCACTGTATTACTACAACTACTGGATGGTCGGCACTGTATACGTTCCAATGGCAGTAATCCTCTCCCTAATATGAAGTTCATGTACCAGTCTTCTCTGTATGGGACCGCCAGTGTATGGAACCTCTTTTATGCTCCCTGTTGTTTTTCAGCAGACTTCACTTCTAGGACCTATTCAATCTTTCAATAAATTTGACTGACCCACCAATGTTAACCATTTGGAATGTGAGTATACAATTTACAATCATGAAACTAATGGATCTGATACTTTACTATCCACATCCCACCACCTGGGTCCTTGTCTTCCCTAAGTCTTCTGCAGTCCTCAGCAGACAAAACCGAGATGACGCACACTAATAATGCTCTTCAGTGGAGAATGTATATCAGTGGGGTTACATCTCGCCAAAGGAAAGACTTCCTGACCCACAATCCGCTTAAACCTAACCAAGGGCAGAGTGAAATATGTTCCCCACTGCTCCAACTCTGTCATGGATATAAGAGAGAGGTCTGGGGTGCCGCGTGGCAATCGATTTCTCCTCAGGGGGAGAAACCGCCACAGACACAGACACTGTCGCTCTTGCCATGCGCCCCAGCTCTCTCTCCTATCAGTTCCTCAGAGTACCACACTGAAGCCCGCCTGGTCTGGCCCTCCACATCTGGAGGCTCGGCTATCAGATCCACAGGCCAATCCATATGGCATAGGTCTGACACAGGGCTAATTAAACGCAGTTAGATAAATCCCCTGGACTTCAATATAATCCTCTGGGTTGCAGTGTGAGAAGGAGAAGGGGCAGCATATCCCCTGCAGAACAAAGCCAGGCAGAGCGTCTAATGTATAAAACACATGGATTAGCGGTTAGCTGATGGTCCGGGCCACAGCCAGGCAGTGGTTTCCACTTTTTTGGGGCTGACTTGGCCAAACGATTCCGGGGACCCAGTTAGTCTTGTGGGAGGTGGAAAATCCATCTCTGCATGTGTAAATTGACAACTGTATAAAGATAAGTAAATATCATAACCCTGTCCTGGATAATATATTTTGCTTGAAAAGACAGGTGTCGAGAATATTACTTTTCCACATTTGTGAAACCAGAATCCCAGCATGAAAAAAGAAAAACAGACAAGACAGACAGAACATTCAGAGAATACTGGAGGGACTCCGTATTCCATGATATCCGTATTCTATGTTCACCTGTCCTATTTAAGGATTTACACGACAGTGGTTATAGTATATGCAGTCAGTCTTTTTATTTAAACTTTTTCCATCATTCTGACCAAACAGACATACGATATACAAACATTTACCTACATTTTGAGTGGCTCTTTAAAAATATTTGCACAATGATATTGAGTCTAACCTCTAAGGCTGGGCTCTCCAACCCTGTTCCTGGAGAGCTACAGTCCTTTAGGTTTTCACTCCAACCCTAAAGTAGCAAACCTGATTATATATACTGAACAAAAATATAAACACAACTTTCAACGATTTCATCGATTTTACTGAGTTACAGTTCTTAAAAGAAAATCATTCAACTGAAATAATTTCATAGGGCCCTAATCTATGGATTTCACATGACTGGGCCTACTTGGGAGCCAGGCCCACCCACTGGGGAGCCAGACCCAGCCAATCAGAATTAGTTTTTCCCCACAAAAGAGCTTTATTACAGACAGAAATACTCCTCAGTTTCATCAGCTGTCCGGGTGGCTGGTCTCAGACAATCCCTCAGGTAAAGAAGCCGGATGTGGAGGTCCTGGGCTCGTGTGGTTACTGTACATTCTAGAGTGGACTTTAATTGTCCCCAGCACAAGGTGCACATGTGTAATGATCATGCTGTTTGATCAGCTTCTATATATGCCACACCTGTCATGTGGATTTCCAGTATCATCTTGGCAAAGGAGAAATACTCAATAACAGCAATATTTTATTTTACCTTTATTTAACTAGGCAAGTCAGTTAAGAACAAATTCTTATTTTCAATGACGGCCTAGGAACAGTGGGTTAACTGCCTTGTTCAGAGGCAGAACGACAGATTTTTACCTTGTCAGCTCAGGGATTCAATCTTGCAACCTTTCGGTTACAAGTCCAACGCTCTAACCACTAGGCTACCTGCACCCCAAACAGATAAACAATAAACACACGTGTGCACCACATTTGAGAGCAATAAGTGTTTTGTGCTTATGGAACGTTTGTGGGATCTTTTATGTCAGCTCATGAAACATGGGACCAACACTTCACATGTTGCGTTTATAATTTTGTTAGCTAATATAATAATTAGCTGGTTGAAAAGCTGCGTCAGGCTACATGTAGTTACAACTGGGGTTGGAGAAAAAACCTACAGGAGGGTAGCTCTCCAGGAACAGAGTTGGAGTGCCGTGCTCCAAGGAATGCTTTGAGGAGCACTGCTCTCAATAAGTAAAGTAGAAGCAGCCTAACTGCCATTGCTCTTTAAGAATTTTAACTAAGCAAAAATAATAGGCCTATATGAAAACCTACTGTCGTATCTCTCTGCACATTGCCATTGTATCACCTCCAACATTGCGTTATAAAATGTGTAATATTTTCATAACTGTGGAAAGATAATCTTGCACTTCAATCCCAATATGGAGTCATTTTAAACAGCCTGACTTTGGCATGAATTATGCAGAAGTATTCAAGCCCCACTCCTGCCCAGGGAGGAAGTACTCTCTCCCAGCCTCAGTCACAGGATATCAGCCACTAATTCATTATTCATCATGCTGTAGCTGGGCCACTTCACTTCGCCCCTGGTCAGCTTCTCTTCTTCTTCTTCTTCTTCAGACTTCGTCTGATTTCTTTCCCTCTCTCCCTATCCTCTCATTCTTGAATGAATGAGGGTGGGAGTTACTGGATAACCTGTATGTAACATGTGTGAAAGGTTACACACAGTGCATTCGGAAAGTATTCAGACCCCTTGACTTTTTCCACGTTCTGTTACGTTGCAGCCTTATTCTAAAATGGATTGAATCGTTGTTTCCCCCTAGATCATTCCACACGCAATATCTTATAACAACAAAGTAAAAACAGGTTTAAACACATTTTTGCAAATGTATAAAAAATGTAATAAAAAATATTATATTTACATAAGCATTCAGAACCTTTACTCAGCACTTTACTCAGTACTTTGTTGAAGAATCTTTGGCAGCAATTACAGGCTCGAGTCTTCTTGGCTATGACACTAAAAGCTTGGCACACCTGTATTTGGTGAGTTTCTCCCATTCTTCTCTGCATATCCTTTCAAGCTCTGTCAGGTTGGATGGGGAGCGTCGCTGCACAGCTATTTTCAGTGTGCTTAGGGTCGATGGGTCGACAATTCCTTCGACCTCATGGCTTGGTTTATGCTCTGACATGCACTGTCAACTATGGGACCTTATATAGACAGGTGTGTAACTTTCCAAATCATGTCTAATCAATTGAATTTACCACAGGTGGACTCCAATAAAGTTGTAGAAACATGATCAATGGAAACCTGATCTCAGTTTTTTGTCTTATAGCAAAGGGTCTGAAGACTTTTAATACATTTGCAAAAAAAAAAATGAAAAACCTGTTTTTGCTTTGTCATTATGGGGTATTGTGTGTAGACTGACGAGGAAACAAATTACTTTAATACCTTTTAGAATAAGGCTCTAACGTAAACAATTTGGGGAAAAGGTCAAGGGGTCTGAATACTTTCCGAATTGTATACAGTGCCTTCGGAAGGTATTCATACCCATTGACTTATCCCACATTTTGTTGTGTAACAGCTTGAATTCAAAATGGATTCAATTGCTTGTTTTCCTCTGACACATCTAGTTTTCCTCTGACACATCTAGTTTTCCTCTGACACATCTAGTTTTCCTCTGACACATCTAGTTTTCCTCTGACACATCTAGTTTTCCTCTGACACATCTAGTTTTCCTCTGACACATCTAGTTTTCCTCTGACACATCTAGTTTTCCTCTGACACATCTAGTTTTCCTCTGACACATCTAGTTTTCCTCTGACACATCTAGTTTTCCTCTGACACATCTAGTTTTCCTCTGACACATCTAGTTTTCCTCTGACAAATGTTATTTATCACATGCGTCGAATACAACAGGTGTAGTAGACCTTACAGTTGAAATGTTTACTTACAATCCCTTAAACAACAATGCAGTTTTAAAAACTTCACCATGCTCAAAGGGATATTCAATGTCTACTTTTACCAATAGTTGCTCCTCTTTGCGAGGCATTGGAAAACCACACTGGTCCTTGTGGTTGAATCTGTGTTTGAAATTCACTGCTCGACTGAGGGACCTTACAGATAATTAATTATATGTGTAGCATACAGAGATGAGGTAGTCATTCAAAAATCATGTTAAACACTATTATTGCACACAGTGAGCACTTGCAATTCATTATCTGACTTATAAAGCAGATATTTCACCTG